>NC_068981.1:122033485-122040564 GCF_001194135.2 Octopus bimaculoides | reverse complement strand
GAAGACGAAAACAATACCTATTGTCATAGGTGCCCTGGGAATGACAGCGAAACGGGCTGATTACTACCTAGCTCAGATACCAGGAAACCCCAAAATGGCTGAAGTTCAAAAGATAGTGCTCATGGGAACTGCCCATATCCTACGTGAAATACTGTTTATGTGATCTCAAATTTTAAAGCAAACACATCATTTTCTTATGGTTTCTTAAACATTCACTTGAACAAAACTGTACAAATCCAGATATATGGTACACCAGGCATAACACCTACATGAACTTCTAACTTGTTGTCTCTTGAGGTCTCTGGGTGAGACTTGGATCCAACTTGTACAAATGCAAAACAAAAGTCAAACATAAAATAATAATAATGATAATAATAATAATATAAAATAAGATAAACATCTTAGGAATGAGAACACAGGCTTGGGTTCTAAATTCTATCAGGACACCTGATGAAGGCTGGAGAGTCAATCAGCCGAAACGTTGTGATAATAACAAACAAGACGAGGATATATATCCGTCCAATGTAAATAATCTAAAAGATTGGCAGAATTTCTCATCTTTAAAATGTAGAGCAATATTAGCTCTGTCGTCGTTGAGGAATTCTGTCGGTTACGAATTCCATCTGTCCCAGTTGATCCGGTCAATGGAAGAGCCTACTAGTGAAATTAACGTGGAAGTGGCTTAGTACTCCACAGACACATGTACCCTTAACGTAGTTCTCGGGAAATTTCAGCATGACACAGAGTGTGTCAAGGCTGGCCCTTTGAAATACAAGTACAACAGAAACAGGAAGAAAGAGTGAGAGAAAGTTGTGGTGAAATAGTACAGCAGGGTTCGCCACCCCACCCCTGCTGCAGCCTCGTGGAGCTTTTAGGTGTTTTTGCTCAATGAACACTCACAACGTCCGTTCTGGGAATCGAAACCGCGATCCTACGACCGCGTGTCCGCTGACTTAACCACTGGACCATCACGTCTCCACTATATTAGGTTAGTATCAAACGCTATATAGGTTTTTTTCCGCCCGATATTCATGCAGTGTATGCAGTTGCCACGATCCAACTTAGAGAAAAAAACTGCGCTTTTTTGTTCAGACATGTACTTTATATAAAGATACTTTCCATATACTTCCGAAGTGCAGATTCCATCATATGCGAGTAAAATATGAGGAATAATGATGTGTAAGTGTCAATTCAATGCGGCCCTTTCGAGCAACTCCTTTAATTGATCAATGAAAGCATTAGATCGTTACAAAGAAAACCGTTCTCATCAGATGACTGCATAGACTCCAAGTATAAAGGGCAAGTTATATATTTAAACATATTCATATCAATTGAGAGAAAATATTTACAATGATTCTGCTGCTAAACGTTTTTGGTAGTATGAAAAAAGGACAATACAGCAACAGACAAGACAAGAATAATCATAGGCTAGAGTGGTGTGGAGGGATGAATGACAGTAGTGACCCTGTTATCAACACATCGAAGACAATGGGGAAAATGTAGTCTTCGAATCATCGAAAATGAAATGTTTAGGGAGTTATAAATTAATTAGTATCATGATAGAACGTTTTACTATCTGAGATAATGGAACTTTACATCCGGATATATCAGCCCCAAAAGAGTAGGTAATGGGTTGGTAAAGGATGTCTGATGGGGGAGTGGTAATAGAAGAAAGGGAAAATGGGGATGGCTGATAAAGCTTATTTTGATTGTCATCTTAAAGGGGAAGAAAAATGAACTGCTACAAGGAATACCTCTTAAAGGATTATGGACGAGATATAGATTGAAGGAGTAAGTTTTTACCTTAGTTTATTGATACCATTAAAGCAAAATGTATATGTATATATATATAAAGCAAGAAGTAAAATTTATATATAAATAAATAAGGGCATAACGTATAATTTAACATATGATAATATAAATTTGCTTCATATAACGAATTTTATGAAAAAAAATTAAAAACTATAAATTACCACCAAATATTTTTTGCCATAAAGCATTAAAGATATAAGGAAATAAAACACAAGAATTATAAAAATAAAATTTAATATAAGAAAATATAAAAAATACAAAGGATATATACACAAAGATATGAAAATATAAATCATAAAATCTTTAATATATATAAAAAAATTACAATGTGTAAAAAATATAATAATTTTATAATTCTAGGTTCACAGTACACGGTGGAATATACGAAAATAATTTAAAACTGTCAAAGTATTAATAAAACATACAAACATTATGAAAAATATATGAAGGGTATATAAAATGTTAAGTTATAAGGATATAAGATATAGGATTTATAAAATATACGAGGAAATATAAGAAAATATCTCGGAGAAGAATTATACTAAAAGCTATAATACGAATTTATAAAAATGAGTTATATTGAAAAAAAATCTTTCTTTAAAATTGTTTTTCTAAAAGTAAGCCATATAAAAAAGGAAATAAGGTAATATAAAATGAAAATGAAGAAATGATTATAATGAAATTTATATATAAAAGTAGCTATAACCAGAATATTGATTACTAATATAAGGCACAAGTACACTGGGGTATAATAAAAATAAAATTGAATTACAATTATCATCAGAAATAGATTATTTAAAATGTTTAAACTACTATGAAGAGCAAAGATTGAGGTATGATAGTATCAGGTCAGAGAGGGTATATTTTATAACTAGGGGAGATTTGAAAATTCAGCACTCGTTAGGTAAAAATAGTATATTTATATTGACTGTGATAAAATAGATTCACCACTGAGATTGGGTAGGTATATATGATTACTAAGAGTTGAGAGATCAAAGGACTTAAAGAGAATTTTCTTCTTTTTTAGTCACAAAAAATTATGATATAGTAAAAAAGTATCCCCTCCTAATGCATTTAAAGATACAGGTGATCTTACGAACACATGACAGTACAACATCTAATCTATTATCAATTCAGTTGTTCTTATCTCTATATTTAAAAATGTCATACAATTCCATACAACATAGTTTACATGCATATCGGTTATTTGTGTACGGTTGAGCTCTACGTACTAAATCAGAATTAAGACTGAAATCTATATTATTATCTTTAAGTTCCCAGATTTTCGTAGAAAATGAGGTACTATTAGCTTAATCTATATTAAATATTTTGTTTTATATTTTCATGCCTTTGTATATGTACATTTTTTTATATTTGTTTATATTTTCTTATATTATATTTTATTTTTATATTTGGCTATATTTTTTTATTTTATCACATTATATTATTAAAGTTTGCAAAGCATAAAAATTTCGTGACAATTTATAAATTTATATTTTTTTCATAAAATTAGTTATATGCTGCAACCTTATATTGATATGTATTAAATTATACAGTATGTCCTTAATTATTTATATATATAAATCTCCTTTCTAATCTTTATATATCTATATATTTTGATTTTGATTTAATGGTATCAGTAAACTAAGGTAAAAACTTGCTTCTTCAATTTGTATCCCATCTATAATCCTTTATGAAGTATTCCTTGTAACAGTTTATTTTTCTTCCCCTTTAAGATGGCATCAAAATAATATAAAGTTTCAAGTGTGTCATGGTGTTTTCTTGTTTTCCGTAATTCTTGGATGTCTATCATCCGTAAGTCTTAGATATCTATCATTTTTGCATGTTCTATTCCGGTAAAAGGAAGAACTCTACAGACAGGAATTAGTGAAACCCTCGAAAAAATCTGTAAATTATTTGAAACCTCACTAATACATATAACTGAAAATAACGGTAATCCTGAAACGGAAAAAAAAATAACCTCACCTGTCAACATCCTTCTGGTATAAAGAAAGCTATACTTCTAGTATGGGCCAAAAATTATAAAAGCCGTAAATTCGCTTTCTGAAACATGATCAAGAATTTCAATAAAGCAGAGATATCCGAGAGATGGATCAACTCAACCTCTTATATCCTCGCAAGAAAGCTACAAATTAAAGCCATCCTAGATGAACCAGCAAAACAGAGAGAACTTAAGGAAAAAGTGGTTCTCCAAAATGGAAATAGAACTCCTGAAACTATCAGAGCTCAATCCCACCAAGAAAAGATTACCTCAATTAATGAAGATATGGAGGTTGAAATCGCGAAAAAGCTCAAGGGGAACTTTTTGACAATACCACTTTACTCTGGACACAGAAATTTGAAAACGCAGAAGTAATCACACTTCAAAGATGGGATAAAAATGCAACAATTGGTTCAATCACTATGAGGACAAATTCAAGGATGAAAATCATTCTTGAAAATTAACTAAACATTACGAACTCCACGCAACCGGAACAGTACCTGAATACCAATCCAGAACCAAGAATTACTAATACCCTGTTCAGTGTTCCAAATACTCATCAAAAACACAAAATGGGAAATTCCAACTCACCCTTCACCGCAAGACAAAACACCTCCACTCAAAGATACAGAAAGCCATCTCACCCACAAGAACTCTCCACGTCGTAGACGTAATGCCCTCGTGAATAACTCTTTCGGACAGAAATATAAGAGAAATAAGAACTCCCCACGTCCGAGAAACATCCCACATAATGAAGACTTCGAACACGACCAAAGAAAAAGTAGGACCTTCTCCCGCCCGAGACTTATTTCCACAATGATCACCTCGTCTAAACCACAACATATAACCATTACGACAGCCCCAGTCAGAACCAACGAGAGCAGAGAACCCACATTAGACCAAGGGTCAATGGAAGGACAATCAACAGGAGCACTAATTCCTTATATCAAAACCCAAGAAAACATCTTTTAGGCAAACTGGGCTAAAACCGGGACACTCGATGGCACCAACCAAATGTGAGATCCTAAATGTGATAAATCTTTCACATAAAAACCTTTCAAACCAACAAATCAAACCAACAAATCAAAATTCTCCCAAAAAGACTGAAATTCATTCCCAACACCATAAAGATCGAACCTAAATTAGACACAAAATGATATCCAAGAATTCTGCAAAAAACTTCGAGTCACTGAAGAACTATCGGATAAAGAAACTAATAATAACTCAATACTTCATAATAATGGTAACTACAGTCCGACAGAAGGAAGAAATGAAACTCTGGATAACTTTTGTGATTTGGTATCCAATTATCCCCATAATTTACTCCTACCTCAAAAATTTAAAACAAATACAATTCGAGATCTTCAACTTCAACGAGAACGCTTACAGACAAAAATTGGGCACGGTGATTGGAACGAGGGTAGCTCTTACTTTGCCAGCCTTGACGTGGCATACTTGGAAGTCCAAATTTAAGAGAATGCTACACTGAAATTTGGAGACAACTTCCAAAATTACTTACTCACCAACTGGAAACGCTACCTGGATGATTGTTTCATTTTGTGGCCACATGACCCTGAACAACTCTCAAAATTTAAGAAATCTTAATCAACAGCATTAACTACAGTATCCAGTTCACAATGGAATACATCCACAAAGAACTACCCTTCCTGGACATCATAATCATAAAATGAGATTCTGAAACTGAAACCGACATTCTTCAAATCAACGGACTAAAAACAATATCTTCCATTCTCCTCCTGCCACCCAAAACATACTCAAGTAAATATAACATTCAACTTAGCAAGAAGAATTTGCACGATTGCATCAAATCCTGAAAACCTGAGAAAAGCGACACCAAGAACTTTAAAACACATTACCCGGCCTGTCTAATAAAAACGGAATAGAACGTGCAGAAATGATAGACATCCAAGACTTACGGAAGAGAAAACACCATGACAGACTTAAAACTCTATCTTAAGTATCAACACACAATAGGCGGAACATGGAAACATATATCATCCACCAAAACATACCCCTCATTATAAATGACCTGCGAATGAAAAGGCACTGGAAACACATAGGATGATGAAAGGCAACAGACAACCGCAATCCCTAAGAAATGTTACTCACCAGCGCCAAAATACCCATGTACTATAACCTCCAACCAAGCAAGGCCTTGTGAGTGTATTTGTTTGACGGAAGACCGCCGTGTATGTGTGCGTGTGTGTGTCCGCGTGTGTGTATGTGTGTACGTGTGTGTGCGTGAGTGTGTGTTTTCGTTTGTTTCCCACCAACGATTAACAGGTATTGACGTGTTTACGTCCTCGTAACATTGTGGTTCGGCAAAAGAAACCGATAGAATAAGTACTAGACCTAACAAAAATAAATCCTGGGATCGACTTGTTCGACTAAAACGCTTCATGGAAATGCCCCAGCGTGGCCGCTACTAAACGACTGAGACAAGCAAAAGATGAAGATTGTCATTATCATCATCATTATCTTCATTCTTAAACATTTTCACCCCACAGCAAACTGTTGGTACTTTGCCCTATAGCTTGACACTCTTCTGTATGAGAACCGCATAGCTCAGCCATCCCACGGCTACAACTTATCTTATTTCTATGCCGACTGCACCGACGTATTTCTCTTGTTCCTCATTCACTACACAATTTTTCTGTCTGAAATCATTTCTTTGGCTCACGTATTCCTCTCATCGCAGTTGTGCGATGTCTTGCAATTTATTTTAATTTTTATTATTTTTTTTTTTTTGCATTCGTATCCATTAACAGTTTTCCCTCCTCTTTTAGTGATTTATAATGTACATTTTCACAATTTTATATTTTATGTTTTTCATCATCAGCCATACTTATGCTCCATATCTTCTTCCTCTCTCGTAACTCATCAAAATGTACACATTCAGGATTAGATTCGTATTTTTAAATCGTATATTGGTTGTATTCTTTCAGCGACTTTCTTCAATAAAGTCGTTAGTTGAGGATTTTACAGTATTACGACTGTCTTTGTCATTTCTAAATATTTAATTTTAGTCGTCCTTAGTCGACCTCTATGTAACTTTCTTTAGCAACTTTTACTAGTTCATAAAGAACATATTGGAAGAGAACTTAAGCATTCACACACTGTCCTGTGTGGATACGAATGGCACACGCACGCACACATATAAATATGTATGCATATGAATATATATGTATGCATGCATATATATCTAGTTATATATATATATATATATATATATATATATATATAT
>NC_068981.1:122032165-122032926 GCF_001194135.2 Octopus bimaculoides | reverse complement strand
ATTTTGTCAGTGAACAGGTCGTGGTCTCAAATCGACGAAAATATTATGAAAAATTAAATTTAAATGTTGAAGTGAATCTGACGGCTTTTGTGTGTTATTTTAAATGGCTTATAAACACCTTCCACGCTGCAATTGTTATATATATATATATATATATATGTATATATATATATATATATTTAAATTCTGTACGACTGCTTTACTCTTTTACTCTTTCATTTAGCACCCTTCACACTTTCTTCGTTCTTTCCAATTTTCTTTTTCTCACTTACTCGTCACTCTCTAATTCTTTAATTACTCTTCCCTCTACCTCTTTCCTGTCCTTCCAAGTGACCAGTGTTCTGCCAAGCCTAACCTTTCTTTCTTGGTTCGACTTCCATCCGTTTAGCATCTCTTATATTCTTTCCCATGACGTTCATCTCCTATGTTTCCACCGTAAGGCTTCACTCCACGCACGCCTGTTGTTAATGACTTGTTTGTATTTGTAATTGCGTACTTTTTCTCCGTTCCTTTCGCCTTTGTTTTCGTATACATTGTCTTGCTTTCTTCCAAAGAATCTAGTGCTCTTAGCTTAGATTTTCTTGGGGGCGGCCATATTGGAGCAGTCTTGAGTGTAACCAACCGAAACGGCAGAGATGATCTGGAACTCAACTGACGATAGAAAGCTTCCAATGACCCGTCCTTGCTTTTTCCTGTCTTTCTTTGTATCGTCTAACTGTCCGGAAGTTTTTTCGTCACCTCTTACGTTCATGCTCTATATA
>NC_068981.1:122028216-122031816 GCF_001194135.2 Octopus bimaculoides | reverse complement strand
TATATATAATAATAATAATAATAATAATAATAATAATAATAATAATAATATTAGGGACAAAATCTAAAATTACAGGTAAAAACTCAATAAAAATCAATTTATAAAAAATTTAAATTAAATTGACCTTTACATATTAATATATATATAAATATATAGTTTTAAGGAAAAGAACCAAGTTTCATGAACTCGTCGATGAAAATCCACTATCACATATAGAAAAAGATAATATTATCTTTATCTTGTGATATTTACTTTGTATTATATTATACTCATTTATTGTGCTTTTAATTATTAATTTTTCTATATGTGATAGTGGATTTTCATGGCAGTTGAAACCTCCTGTGATTTGTGGCATTTGGTTAATGAGGGAGTTTGATGTTGCTGCACCCCTTATGTGTACATATCTTACATGGGTACATCTTATGGAGTTTCTACTTACACCTTTTCTACAGTTTTTTTTCCTACACCTTTTCTACGGCCACCTACCTGAAGGGGTGTGTGATGTGTTCGCCTTCCTACTTAGTTCCTAGAACGTTGGTCTTTGCAACATTGATTCTAAGGCTTTTCGATTCTAAACCTTGCTGCCACACCTGAAATTTCTTCTCTAGTTCTGGTCATCACCATAGAGGAGATCCCAAAGGTAACCTGTCTTGAATTCTTCTGTTATTGCCTGGAGGATTATGATGAATAAAAGGAGACGCCGGGTTAATCCTTGATGGACCCCTAATTCTACCTGGAAAACTTCAATGTACTCATTGCCAATCCTAACCTTACTAACGGCCTCTCTGTTTCCGCATTGCCCACCAGATAAGGGATCGGGAGACACTGTCAAAGTCCAGAAAAGCTAAGTATAGGAATTTATCTTTTACTAGGTATTTCTCCTGCAGTTGCCGCACCAGGAATATAGCATCAGTGCTGCTTCTACCTGGCACAAAACCGAACTGCATTTCATCTAAGTTGATTCTCTAATTAGTTGGACTATGACCCTCTCCATGACCTTCATCACCTGATCCAGCAGTTTGATACCCCTGTAGTTATTTCTGTCATCTTTAACCTTGTAACAGTTGACTATGGTGCTGCTACGCCAGTCACTGGGTATGACTCCATCATGAATTACCTGATTTACATTGCGGGTCTCTAGGCCATAGCTCACACCACCAGATGTTTTAAGCATCTCAGCACTGATTCCTGATGGGCCGGGTACTTTTCGTGACGTCATACCCTTAATTGCTTTATTTACCACGGAGCTATCTATTCGGATAGTTAGTCCCTCTACTGGATCAATATCTAGCAGGCTCTTCTCCTCCCATTCATTCTCCCCGTTCAGCAGTCTTTGATAATGATTTCTCCATCTTGGATTATATAATCCCTAATGAGAATATAACTTCCTCGAATTGACTATATATATATATATATATATATATATATATATATATATATATATATATATATAAAGTTAACAGAATGACATAAAGAATACAAGGCTGTAAAAGATTTCAGAACATTTATAAAGAGAAGGTCTTACAGCTGTTTCCGGGATATTTTATATATCCCTTCATCAGAGAAAGTGCGAGAAAATGGTTAAGCAATAGTTATTACAGAGAAGATATGAAATACAGAGTGAAGTGGAAGAATGAAAACAGACCTGAGATATGTAAGGATATTGTATCTGCAGTTCCACTATTTAAGCAGTATATGTTACCACAATACTTATCCAAATATGTGAGGTGTTTATATATCAATAAATTGCCAGATAGACCGATGAAAAGAAAGGATAATTCTACTCTGGTTTTCAATTCACTGAAGACATTGTTATTGTCACTATTGAAAATAATAAGCTGCTTTTATTCGTACTACAATAACTATTACAATTCTGAATTACTATGAACTCGTGTATCTAATAAGATGAAAAGTATATATTCTTAAACATATGAAGGTGTTAACCACCTAATCTAATTAAAATATATACCTTTATTAAACAGTCTAGTGATCTGGGCACTTGATCAAAAATATTTAAAGATAGTTATGAACATCGTATATAATAATATCTGGACTTTGGGCGATGTTATCTAGACAGTAAATTACTAGACTACTCTTAAATAGATGTCAGACAGCTACTCAATCTTTCAGTGAAAGCCAACATAAATTGCAAAATAGCAGAGAGTCTCATTATCAGAACAACACATTAAAAGAGCTGCAACTACTTGACGCATCCAGTCATAAAAACAAATCAATCGCTTTTCCAAATAATTTGTTTCTTAGTCAAAATGGACAAGTACCTCTTTTAGCGACTCCGACAATCGCTTTGTATACAATGTAATTATAACCATTTTTATTGACATTAATGGTATTGTTATCACTATGTTATTTCTTCTCGTTGATGTTACTGTTGTGGCATTTATTGCTGCTTTTGTGCTTTATTTTTATGTTTGCTCTTATTGCATATACAATCTGTCAAACAATGCCAAAGAAAAAACAAATATAGATTTTTCATCATTCTTCTATTATTTTGCATCTTTCTCATAGTAACAACATCGTCTTTCTCTCTGATTTTTTTTTCATTAATTCCTTGTGTGAGGCTTCTTAATTTTCTGAAGGAAATATCTAACGTTTGTCGAATGTAGCACTATTTTTTTTTTAATCAATAGCAACTCACATTAAGATAAAATATTTGAAAAGAAGTCAGCATGAGAGCTGTCACTAACTCATATTAATTATTATTAATACTTCTAGAGGTTATTTATGGCTTGTCGTTCTTTATTTTTATTTCGTCTCCAGTCTGCTGACACTTTGTTCCAACATTTTGACTCTTTAAAGATCGTAAGTTCTTGACTTTTCACGAGAAAGATAACATGATGTGTCACTTCGCAAGTTATCCCGATTACTATACAATACCTATAAAAGACCTTTCTAAATGTTTTTAGAAAACAAAGCAAAAAAACATAATTAGCAGCATATTACACTGGATATTTAACACCTACGCAATGGTAAGGCCCTATATAAAATATGTGCACACACACATATATACATGCACACACACGCACACACACACGCACGCACACACACACACACACACACACACGCACATATATATATATATATATATATATATATATATACATATATATTAATGTATACATATAGATATATACAAATGTATACACACACACACACACACACACACATACGGGACTCTGAGAAATCTAATAGTGAATTAGAATGCATCCGATATTTAAATACCATAGGTTTGGATTAATTGCAAGGCAACTGCATAAAATTATATAAGGAAAATTGCAGAGATTCCAATACTTTAAATAGTTGCAATATAATTCGTAATAAGTACTGCAATACCATCGCTCTTAGATTTGGCTGCATCCTTTCCTCTTTATAGATGCAGATTATATAATTTAATTCGGCATATATATATATATATATACGTGTGTGTATATATATATGTACATATGTGTGTGTAAATGTATGCGTATGTATATATATATGGTTATATATATATACATATACACATATATATATATATATATATATACATATATGGTTATATATATATATACATATACGTATATATATATATATATATATATA
>NC_068981.1:122026078-122028156 GCF_001194135.2 Octopus bimaculoides | reverse complement strand
TATATATATATATATATATATATATATAGAGAGAGAGAGAGAGAGAGAGAGAGTGAGAGAGATGTGAACGAGTGTGAGTGTATGCATATGAGTGCGTGCATACATATATGCACACAGAAAGATGGATCACAATTTAGTAGCAGTACTCATAACAATGCTATTACATTAGATTCTTACTTTCAATGGCTACCTGACAGATTTTAGTAGAAATAATTTTCCGCAGAGCCAAATATAACAGCGTGCTAACTAATTTCCTTTGGAACCATGCAAGACTACATAATTCAAGTACCGGCATATATTAAAAATTTCTGTACATAATTTCTTAGATTTCTTGCCCATCCTTGTTTCTTATCTGTGTTTGTGCGTGTTTTTATGCGCGCATAACGTGTATTTGTTTTCTCTATCTAGATGTGTATATGTAGTCGCCCATCGGTTCCAAATGACAACTCTATTGATGTTTCTCACCGGAAAAAAGCAAAATTAGTTATTGGAAGAATAAGTAGATGCATATAGAGCACAACAAAATACAATTTCTGTTAGGCCTAGGATTACATCTAGAATAATACTTATGTGTATTCCACTTATAAATGTAACGTACAATACAAAACTTGTCAGTCATTATTACCGCTATTTTAAAGGCGGACAGCTGGCAGAATCTTTGGCACGCTGGACGAAATGCATAACGGTATTTCGCCTGTCGCTACGTTCTGAATTCAAATTCCGCCGAGGTTGACTTTGCATTTCATCTATTTGAGCTCGATAAAATAAGTACCAGTTGAACACTGGGGCCGATGTAATCGACACTTCCTCACCTCCCTAAGATGCCCTTGTGGCAAAAATTTGAAATGATAATTACTGTTATTTGCACGTCCAAGTACTGTCAATTTGTATATCGTAAACAAGACTTAGTTTTCGTAAAATTATATGAAAGGATTCCATAGATAGTGGAAATCTGACGCTATATTCATTGAAATACAGATTAAATGGTTCGACAATAGCTTCAGAGTGTGTATATATTTTAACCTATAACGTTTACTCCCTTGTTTTCCATTTTTTCAATTTTATTATTTAAGTTGTTACATATTATGTCGTTTCATATTATGCTGTTCCCTCTAGGGAACAGCATTATATGAAAAGATACTACCGTGTATTACATGCAGTTCTAATCATTTAAAACTTTAAGTCTCAAGGTAAAATAAAAAGTATAATTTTCCTCTGATTCTATTATAATTTCAGGCGTTATTTATTCATCGAGTACAGACAATCTTCATTCAAAGAAAACCATTCACTTATTTCAATAATAAATTAATTTCATGTCACTCATTCCTTACATATTCGCTCCTAAATATAGTATCTCTTAAAGATTCCTAGTATAGTGTATAATTCTATTTCAAACTGATCAACCTTACTGATTTTCTTGTGTCAACGTAATTTTTCATAGAACTTAGAAACAATTTCCTGATATTTACTTTGGAAGTACATCACCTATGGACGATCGTGCCCGGAAAAAATACAGGCTGTCTCTTTTGACAAGGCACGACAGCAGTTCAGTCAGTCCGATAAGGATACAGTGAAGTCATGGAATTGCAGCATGGCGGAGTGTGAAGAGGCAGCAGAAGAGCTCAAATGAGCTCAATGTAATTCTTATATTGATGCTGAGCTCAAGAATCCTAGCTTAACACTCATGATCACCAAATTCTAGCAAACGAGTAACTGCAACGCATCCATGGTTATGTAATGAGCTAATAGAAGATTCATTATGACCCGAAATACTAGTTCAGATTTATAATAAAACTGGATGACATCAGAGACGATAAATCAGTGCAAGCAGCGCGACTGAATGATGATTTTTAAGTATTTAATCATAATTAGCACATATTCCTTCCTGTTACAATGAACCTAATTATCAAGCAAGTTACTTTGGAGAATGTCTATCTCTTTCTCTCTCCTCCCTCTCTCTCTCTATCTCACTCTCTCTTATACATACATACACACATACATACACACACATACACACACACACACACACACACACACACACACACACACACACACACACACACACACACACACACACA
>NC_068981.1:122023977-122024745 GCF_001194135.2 Octopus bimaculoides | reverse complement strand
ATATATATATATATATATATATATATATATATATATATATATATAGACATAGATATACGTGTATCTTCGTGTATATATGCAAAGGGATACTGAAAAGTTCCTGCTTTTAAGGGTGTCTCGAAAGGCCTGGTTGGGGGACCAGCCTTCCGAGTCCCTTTCTCTGCTTAGAAAAAGTGAAAGACGAGTGGCACGGTTGCTTCAAAATCGGAAGAGCATCTCTGGAAGACAATAAGCCATCTGGAAGACCTGCCAAGAGAGTTATCCCCGGAAATGTTGTATTATGCATCGAGAATTCGTTCCCACGACATTTTGAAGCGTCTGAGGAAGGACATTGGGTGGAAGCAACCGGATCTGTGGAGCACGAACAATGGGATTCTTTACGTCAACAGTGATCCCTGTCACGGAGCTCTTCTTACTTGTGAGTTTCGCGCCCAAATCAACATGGTATCACCTCTGCACCCGCACTATTCGTCAGATTTAGCACCAGCGGATTTCCACCTCTTCCCAAAGATGAAAGTGCTGCTCAAAGATCGCCATTTTAACACTGTTGTCGAGTTCAAGAACGAATCGCAGAAGGTCCTTGACTCACTTGTGAAGAACGACTTCCAAACAAGATTCCAAAAAAGACAAGAACACTGGATCCAGTGTATTGCTGCGCAAGGTGATTATTTCGATGGAGATGATGTTAAAACTTAGGTAAACAAGTTATCTTTTATTAAACATAATTAGTCCAGGAATCTTTTGATACTATCTCATGTGTGTGTGGGG
>NC_068981.1:122015870-122023932 GCF_001194135.2 Octopus bimaculoides | reverse complement strand
GGGGGTGCATGTGTGTGTGTGTGTGTGTGTGTGTGTGTGTGTGTGTGTGTGTGTGTGTGTGTGTGCTAATATATAATACACTCATACATATGTACGTGTTGCAGTTAACGTCCTGATGTGAGATATTCCTTACTCGGAGTCTCTAGTTCACTATCCCGAGGACTCTGACAATCAGGGCTACTGACGCATATTCATACTTGGATAGGAATATACATCCATCCATGCATATATGCTGACAAACAACACATTTAACATACACCCGCACTCACATATAAAATGTATATATGTATGTACTTTATATTTTCTATGTAGGTATGTATATATGTCAAAAAATATGTACACACTAACGTTTGTATATTTGTGTGTGTGCGCGTGTGTGTGTGTATTCTTTGTCACAGAAAGAATACTCATCTTCTATCTAAAGATACTTTATTAGGTTGCAGCACGTATTTATATATAACCCATTAGCTTGACTGTCGATGTTTTCTATAACGTATCAAATAAATTTGTTGAATTTGTTTGACATTCTTTAATTATGATACAAATTTCATTAATACTTCCACTGTCTTTCTGTAGTAAAAAAAAAATGTTTAAATAATAACACGGGAATTTGTTTCATTATGGTAACTACTTCCCTTATGTCATCGATTTCACTCAACAGTTAGTGATGTTCAATATCTAAACGTCGAAACTGACTTATTGTGTTAAATTTTAAATTATACTTTCCATTTCTTTCCATACTTATGGCTGTCAAACGTGTTGCAACCAAACATTTTGTGCGAAACAGTATGAAATATAGATTAATATTGCACTACACATAATTGTATTTGAAATGCAATGTATATTTGTTTTCTTTAGTTCCACACAACAGGTAAGTTTTCTCCTATTCAGCACAAAAAGTAAACTGTTATGTTTCGTTTCTTTCTTTCAGACCTTCAGTCGAGACAGAATACCCGGTGTAAAATTACGTAGTGAAAACTATTATATTGTATACAATCTCGTACAAGTCCAAATTGTGTTTGTCTAATTTGCGAAAAAGGTGAATTTGATGATAGTGTAATGAACTGTGTAGTCACATATTGGATAGACAGAAATGCATATATTCTAAGAGAACACATGCTTTAGACATCCTGTGGAAATCCACAGCGTTATCTCAACCCGAGTAAAAGAAAAGATCAAATACTATGAGGAAATGGCAGATGGATTTCTCCCCAATGATCAGCATTGGTGTGATGTTTGTATGGAACAAGGGATATCATTCACATGAAATTAAAATATGACGTAGCAAAAGTTGTAATTTAGATACGCTTACTTGGAACAGTTTCTTGGCAATTTGTATTACTGGCACAGTAAACACTATATTTATGATTCAGCTGCCAGAAAACTATTGTCTGTGTGTCATCACAGTTATGTTGGTCTTGTATACGTATATACACTTGGTCTATCACTGAAACGTCACAATATCTGACTCAAGAATCCTCAACATGTAATCTTGCATTATAGCCTCTTGCTGGAATGAAAGCTTCTAATCCACTTTTGTATAGCCGGAGATACCACCGAGTTGTGTAGGAAAAGAAGAATGTGAAGATAAGGAAGGGAAAGATGGAAGGCGAAAGGTTGGCAAGATGCTAAAAATGATTTAAAATAAGGAAGCATAAGTGAATAAGAGCGGCCGTACACAAGAGATGATGGTGATATGTTGTAGACTGTCTACTGTCGAAATTTCTGATGGAGAGATAATTAACCATTCCGTTACTGAAATGTGCCAACTCAGAGCTTAGCCATTTTGTCAACTGACAACAAGGGAATATCTGCTTTCTTTTGGCGGGATGTTGGCTTTCAATCCCAAGAATTTGAGCTCCCAAATATTAATCACTTCCTGATTTGTTCCAATTATTTTCCTTAACAGTTATTGAATACCAGATATTCAACAACTTTCTTGCTGCTCTGCATGTGCTTTATTTTTCGGATCCTATATAAGTTTTCGGCAAGACAATATATTTTTCCTTCTTCTATAGGCTGTTCGAGCTATATTTGACGATTTTTGTATATCTTCCTTTTTTTTCAAGAACGAGTTGATATATTGGTGAACAGTCACCAACGTTCGAGAGCATGAAGATAAAAGTTGTAGTTGAGAAAATATTAACTGACGTGTAAGACTAGATGCCATCTAAAAATTGGAAAATTGATGTTCCGTATATCACGCGGGTTCATACTGGTTATTAGCATGCAGACATCATCATTGTTACTCAATGATGAGGCTCTAAGACGTGACATGGATATCATAGAAGCAAAGTTTGAACCAAAATGCGATGGTGTTTGTGTATGTCCCCAGTAAGTGTAAAGTTATGCTACCCTACATCTTTGAACAAAGTCTTAGGTTTAATTTAGAAGGTATGTGAAGCGGTTGTAGATTGTAGTCAATCCCTGGCTGGAGAGGGTTGCTGGTTGAAACTTATATTTGTGGTAGTATGACTCAGCTCCTTACCGTACCTCTGAAAAGAAGCGGAAGTGGTTATCGAAGAATTTCTAGGACTCCACCAGTTATAATTTCCGACCTCCTCAAGCTGCCCTATTTGTAATCCTATTGATTACTATGTGTAAGATGTGGTTGAGAAAGACACCAACTTTTGTACCGTTAACATAAAAGCCGAGCTAGTACCCAAGATCAAGGAGGTGTTTGAATATGTTCCCAGGGACTCAGTGACAAATGCATGCGCCAGGTTCCAAATCGTATTGAGGCAGTGGTGGAAGCTGAGGGCGGCTAATTTGAGTAAATTTGTCATATCCAAGTCATAATCAGCTGATGAGTTTTGAGACCTTGAAAAAAATAATTTTCGACTGGGATATTGTATTTTCTTTTCCTTTATGTAAACTGTCGAATTTAGCTCCGATACACTGTAGTATGTGAATCATCTGCTCCATACGCCAATTCCTCATGGCATTTACTAATGACAGGACAGTTACCAATATTTTTCCCATTATATTTATGTTGCAATGCTTGTAGAAGACGATATGTTTTATGGTTTTAAGTATTTGATTGGTACCTGCATTTATATGATTTGTTTCCTAATCCAGCTTCTCATATTAGTTATGACTGTTTACTAAGTATATAAATTCATTGTTATAGCTAGATTCAATTTTCAAAATTTTGCTTACTGTAATATTGACGTTGCGCTACTTTTTGCTTTACAAATCAAATCATGTCATATCTTTTCCTTTTTATGGTTGATTGTGGTTTTACACCTGTCTAAAATACTACATGTAGCTATTCGTCTCTATTTCTATCTTACTTTTATAGTGAATGAGCCAAAAAAACTAAATATTTC
Source organism: Octopus bimaculoides (assembly GCF_001194135.2). Lineage (NCBI taxonomy): Eukaryota > Metazoa > Mollusca > Cephalopoda > Octopoda > Octopodidae > Octopus > Octopus bimaculoides. The sequence continues at coordinate 122,020,603 of NC_068981.1, read as the reverse complement.
TGAGGCATCAAAGCTCCCTATATATTCACCGATAAGCCTTATTGTACTTATAATGTACATTATATGTACATTGTGAGTATTATCTTGTAGGAATCATTTCAATATAATAAATGTTTCTCGGTTTTCATAAATATGATAATATTGATCGGTATCATAGTGGCACACATGCCGAATTGTAGGCTTTGCCCGAGAAACGTCCAGAGATTGGTGAATTATACTTTAGTATATGGAGCTGGATAACCCAACGTCTATCTTTATCATCGCAAACTTCCCACGATAGAAATATTAGACTTGCATTACATCACATTTGTTGCTGATTTCATACTTCAGCTAACGCAAATCTCTGTACTTATAAGTTACATCAATTGCTATCCTCATGTGCGTTTACATCTACATGAAAAGTAATTTTCAAACTTATCATTGTGGTCCTTCAGTGTTAAATATGACACATGATTTTAGGGGCTTAGAAAGATTGGCTGAGTTTTGGAGTAATTCAATTTTTCGCCTCTTACGTTATATGTTTGAATTTCTATTAGTCTGCACACAAGAGCATTTTAATCTAAAAATTTGTACCAGGTAAGCAAATATACGCAGAGTAGTATTATCATAAACTAAAACAAACGCATACAAAGAAATGACTCGAGATAGTAAGTGAATTAGTCGCAACTGCATGTTACAAATTCGATGTTGATAATCACTTGTGTAGTTTACAAAACTTAATCATTGTAAAACCGTCAAAACATAAAAAGAATTCTTGTCATTGGATTAAATCTTTCATCGGATTAAATCTCATACTAGTCGAGTATCATTTATACTAACACATTCTTGGTAGAATTGAATAGGTGTTGCAATTTACTCTAGAATTCATGTAAGTTTAATATACCTCTCTGCCATTAGAAACGTTACACAACGGAAAATTGTTAATACATTTGGTGATTTATAATATTCGTCTGACGTCTGGCAATGTCATATATCATTGTGAAGTAAAATATAATTTCATGCACACATTATTTGGTTAACAAGAAGATTCTATTCAAAACATTTTCTTTCCGCTAGACATAATGTTATATATAATTCAATGTGTGTAAATGAATATACTCATTCGCACACGCCCCCACCCCCACACACCCCACATATGCATAGGTTCAGGTATACATGTGTATAAGAGAGCATGTTTCTGTGTTTGAGTTTATGTGTGCGTTTATGCCCCGACTTGCATTGGTATATACAATATTTCATTATTTATAACAAATTATGCATTGGTGTGCTTCCAGGCATTCTTTGAAAATAATATATATGTTGTATGCATGTATTTTTTCATCTCTCAAACCCACATAACTAAAATTAATTTAGAACACAAAATTATTGAAGATGATGAAACGAAACGTTAGGAGTTAACTACAATTCCTATCAATTATTTTGAAACGTACTCTATGAAATGCAGCCTTTGCGTCGCTGCATTGAAGTGTACGTTTTCGGTTTTCACATCATGGCTTAAGTTTTTGTACATTATTCATACCTAATTTTAGCTTCAAGTTGCGGTCCCTTTCAAACAGTCTCTACTGAAAATATATTTTAAAATATTTCTTGAGAAGTTATATCTATACCCTATTGTTTTCGGACGCAAAATTAAATTAAAATTATAAGCGAAAGAATGGGAATGAATATTTCATTTATATCAAGCAATCTACCGAAGTGAAATGTACTGAATGCTCTGAATTCTCCTATTAGTTGGAAGACGTAAACGTAAAACAAGTAGAAATTATTAGTAATTCCTAAAGTGAAGGCGATATAATTTCATAAAATTTTGAACTATGTTGCAGGCTGTGTTAAAAACACAATCTGAACCATGTTAAAAGTATTGGAAACCAACGTACATAACAGGCTTCATTATATCTGATCAGAAGTGAATACACTACATGATCTTTTAGCAGCTTTACAAACGATGACGTTTACAAATGATGAAAATTTTGTGCCATTAGAGGTTATAGTGGCACAGTTACGAAAATTCAAAACGTGTAGTTGATTTTGTTGAGATAGAGTATCGATCATTTCGCTGAGTTGTTAGGGATGAGTTCACTTTGATGAGTATCTATAAAGTATTTACTCTATAAGTTCTAAACTTTAATAGACAATGAATACCAGAACGGCGGAGGAAGTTCACAGTTGTATATATTAGTAGCTCTATACAATTTAAAATTGATTTCGTTAAGTTTCCTGCTGATTTATTTAAATCTTCCTGTGGTTGCGGCTGATATAATGTTTTTATCTAGTACAAACAAGATTAAACGGATTGCTCGGCAACGATTTTGTGATGCAAGGGGTTAAATGATTTGCTAATGACTGAGTAATTAAATATAATTTAGAAAATATTTCTACATAATATATATTTTTACACGAATATGAGCTGTAAAATGCAATTGTTATTCCATTTGGATTTATAGAGAAGTAACAATTCCAAATTACTGATATCACATTTTTTGCTAGAATTCATTTTCTATGCACATATCAGTTTATTCACTTTACCTTTTCAAATGTCCTTTCCACACATTTCAATCACATCCAAGAACATTGATTTCAAAGCAGAATTTCTACATACTAAATACGATTTGATTGGCATTTTCATGACTTATTCATACATATTCTTCGACATGAAATAATTTTATAATGATCACATTTATATATTTAGAACATAATATTCAGTAACTTGACAAGTAGGTGGCCCAGTAGGCACAAGCAAAATATGCTCTTGTCTTTCAGTTTTTCTCGTTCTTTTTTTTTTTTTGGCATAAACATACGTTTATCAACTTGTGTTAATATATACACCTATATATATATATATATATGTGTGTGTGTGTGTGTGTGTGTGTGTGTGTGTGATTGTATATGTTTGTGTGTCTTTGTGTTCGTTTGCGTCTGTTTCTCTATGTGTTTATGTTTTTGTATTTGTATGCAGGTATATATGTAAGTGCATATGCAAACGTGTATATAAATTGTTGTGTGTGTATGTATATATATATATATATATAGATATATACACAAATACATTTGTATATATGTCTGTCTGTCTGTCTGTCTGTCTGTATGTATGTATGTATGTATGTATATATGTATGTATGTATGTATGTATGTGTGTATGCATGTATGTATGAACTAATTTTTGAGGATTTTTATAATCTAACTATTAAGAACACGGAAGTAGACAGAATTCTGGATAATTATTAGCGATTTCATCCCGTTTGTTTGCGAGACTCATGAGAAATGATTTATAGACAATTTCGTGCCTCACATAAATTTTGACAGAAATTATTTTCCTATCTAAATATGTGTATACACATGTGCACGTATCTATGTTTGCTCGTGTATATATATATGAAAGCATGTGTGTGTCTGTCTGTGTGTGCGCGCGTGTGTGTGTGCGCGCGCGCATGTGTGCGTGTAGCGATTTTCAGTGACTAGAAGAGGAACAGACAGAAAGAAAGAAGTAAGAAAAAAGAAAGAACGAAAGAAAGACAGGTATGGCGGATTTTATTATATTTTTATGATCCGTTGTTTCACAGTTGTTAAGAGTGAATAATAATTTCATGATAACAACTACTGAAGAAGTAACAAAAATTTTAGCAAAACAATTAATATGTATATTTTTTGTCTAAGATATTATTTTTAAGGCATGTGTTGTGTGTGTAAGTGAGGGAAATTTTGAGTTAAACTCTAAACTAAAACTCAGTTGGAGCTCATTTTTATGCAAGCATATGTTTTGTTGAGAGAGATGCACAGAGAAGGGAAACATTGAATTTTATCGTTGCTTACATGATGATGAGTTTTAAAAATTGAAGAAATGTACCTCTGGTATGGCATCAATGTTTAGAACAACTTATGTCTGTGGCAAGCATTATCAAGAATGATATACACTATATCAAGTGAGCATATCGAAAGAGGTTGACTGATGAATATTTGAAAGCAATTCCCGTTGTTGGATCCAGCAATTGCAAAGCAAATATTGATATCTTAAAAGCTAAACACCAGTTTCACAAATCTCACTAAACTTTTCTGATGCTTAGTTTGTCAGATGTGGATATGAGCGCATTGGGTGATATATATATATATATATATCTTATTATTAACGTCGTCTTCTTTGATAACCTTTTGGTAAATAAATATGTTGGTGTGTCTTTATTTCTTTCTGTATTCACTGTATTGTATTGAACAAAATGGTTATGCGGCTCGCGCTCATCATTCTCTATTATCTGGTCTGCTGGGAAATAAGTTGGTGGCCCGTGGTGTAGAGTAAATGAAAGCAAGAAAGAGAGAGAAAAAGAAAGAATGGACAGGAAGAAAGACAGAAAAAAAGGAAGAGAAAAGAAACGTAAAGGAAAGGTGATGACAAACATCTGGATACATTTTATCTTTTTTTACTATCTTTTACGTGTTTCAGTCATTCGAATGCGGCCATGCTGGGACACCGCCTTCAAGGATCTTAGTCGAACAGATCGAGCTTAGGACTTATTTTAAAACCTAGCACTTATTCTATCGGTCTCTTTCGCTAAACTGCTAAATTACGGAGACGTAAACAAACCAACACCAGTTGTTAAGCGGTGGTGGAGTGACGAACACAGACGCAAAGATACACACACACATACACACACATACATACATGCATGCATGCATACATACATACATACATACATACATATATATATATATATATATATATATATATATATATATATATA
>NC_068981.1:122010369-122015773 GCF_001194135.2 Octopus bimaculoides | reverse complement strand
TATATATATCCATTATTAGGCAGTTTCCAAATTCCCTCTCATGACCGGTAAGTGCAAACAAAACCCTCTTCCTGAAGAAAAAGAAATGCTTTAAAAACAATGAACCTCTACAAACCAAGTATCCTAAAAGAAGCCGATAAGAGTGGTTATCAACAAAGACTATATAAAGACAAAATATTGGAAATCTAACAATCTAAAATGAAGGTGGGAATGTGTCTTAAGAAAGCACTAGTAATTTGAAATTCCACAAGACGCCCGCAGAATATATACAATGAAAAATATCGAAGGATGGTGTAAGACAATTATCTTTATTGTTTAGATTACAATTGTTTCATTGATTTTCCTTAAACCATTCTTGCTTCAAATCGTTTCTCTGACGACAATTATTAATTTATTCCACACATTTCCATCACACTGAACGGCGGAAATAAGATGTCTGAAGGCCGCAAAAAGCAATATACTGATCGTGTTTGCAATATCACAAAAACTACATTTATCCCCCTTCAAAGTAGATCTGACTCAGATAATAGTAGCTGTAGTAATGACAGAAGTACCAGTAGAAGATGTCATGTAGCAGTGGTATCATTGCAAGAGTTAGACATTCAGTCATGTGGGAGATTATGGGTCAGGAGAAACAGAACTAAGAATGTTATTAGTATGATGCGTTCCATTAACTCTGTGCAACTCGAGAATCCCATCGAATATGTTTATTGCACTGCTTGCCGAATGACGGGATGATTCATTATATATATAATACTGAACACGATTAACGTGTATATTGTAAGGATTAGGAAGAGATGACAAAAAATTATAAGAAAAAATGTGTACTAGGAATTACTGCATAATTTTGCTTATTTCCTCGATGTCACCTTGGATCTTAACTCTGGGTTATTCTACGCTTATAGCAAGCCGGATAGTAATATTGATTTCAAATTTTGGCACAAGACCAGCAAGGTCAGTGGCGGTGCTAATAGATTACCTCGACTCCAGTACTCAACTGGTATTTAATTTAACGAACCCGAAATGATGAATGTTGACATTGGAGGTATTTGAACGATAAAAGTAAAAACGGTTGGTAAGAAACTCATCAACAGCACATATGGCGTCATCATCACTGCGATACTGGTTCGCAGTCAAAAGTTTTTCTCGTGTAATAGTGAGATGTATGCCAAGTTTAACAATGGAGATTTTGACCTCAAACTCGCACCTCGTTCTGGCCGTCCAGTTGAGTTCGATGAAGAGCGATTAAACAAACTTTTGTACGAAAATTCTCGTCAAACGACAAGGGAACTGGTAGAGAAAATGGAATGCTCCTACACTGCTATAGAGAAGCATCTTCACTCGATGGGAAAGGTTCAGAAGTACGAAACATGGGTTCCGCGTGCGTTAAGTGACAACAACAAAAATCAACGAGCCACATTCTCCGCTGGTTTGCTTGCTCGTCACCGTTCAACTCATGGACACAAGCAACGAATTGTTTACCGAATCGTTACTGGCGACGGAAAATGATGCCTGTACATCAATAGGAAGCAGCGTAAGGAATTGTTTAGCCCCGGTAAACAAGGGACACCGCGCGTGAAGCAAGATCTTCATCCGCGTAAAAGAACTTGTCCGTATGGTGGGATTGGGTAGGGAGTATCCATTACGAATTGCTTGAACGGAACCAAACGGTCAAAGCGGAAATCTATGTTCAACAGATGGAACGACTCAACACAGCTATTCGAGAGAAATAACCTAATTGTAAGCATGGAGTTCTTCAGCTGCACAACAACGCCCGCCCTCATATCGTTAATATGAACATGGAAGCCATTCAAACGTATGGCTGGGAAGCTACACCCGTCGTACTCTGCTGATTTGGCACCAACGGATTTCCACCTCTTTCGATCTCTTTCAAATGCTATGCGCGGTGCTTCGTTCAATACTGACGCAGAATTGAGAGGTCGGTTGGATCAATTTTTTGAGTCGAAATCGGGTAATTTCTATCAACGATGTAGTGAAAATCTTGTTGAACGTTGGGTAGAAGTTGTAAACAACAAGGTCGAATACATTATTGATTAATTAGTTGTAATTAAACCTTTTAAAAAGTCTAAATTTAAAAAGAACGGTGACAACTTAGTTGCCAACACAATATTTTCATTTTTAAATAAAATAAGAATTCTAAATCTTGTATAATATTCTGTAAACAGTCAATAATATTTATGGTAAAGTTATAAGCCTATATTCATATCACTATAAAGTTTTAAATCTATATTTTTCTATGCTGCGTGAAACATTAAACATAGGTTTATATTCGTTACAAGCTTTCAAATATTTCACCTATGAGAAACATGGTTATGAATTCCTAAATAGGTGTTCTTTCCTCGACTCTAAAACTTATGTTTTCGGGTAATTGTGTTCGAACTAATTTCTTTATTTTTGATATAAATTAACTTGAGAAGTATCAACGAGAATTATGACTAAAATGTTTTAATATTAATACTTTAATAACCATCTTACTTTATGGAATTTAAATGAGTGCGTTATAAATGTTTCATGTTCCATATCACTGAGATTTGTCATCATGTACATAATTTTGAGACAATGATTTATGTCATATAGCGATTACTAATTGTATCTACACTGAAGATATTTAATTCTTAAGGCAATCGGTTTTGTTCCTAAACTGCTTATTAACTCTGGTTATGCAAAATTATGCTTAAAACTATTCGATTTGTGAACATGTCTTTTTCTTCGGTTATTGTGCATTTACGACTATATTAGTCATAGTGGTTACTGTTTTGAAATCTTTGACTGTATTTTCAAGAAGTGATTGTAATAGTTTAGCAACAATAAAGAGTGTCGCATTAGCTTGTGTTCATTTGGTGTTATGTAGTTAATGCAGATGTTATAAATTATATCGGTGCTGAAAGACATAATGAAAACCTCATTGGTCCTGCCACAGCCTTGTTGCCGTCGCAGACGTTCATATCACTTTGATAAAATCACTTCAATCTCTTACGAGTTTATCAACAAGAAGCATTTACACGTAAATATTGCGAATTATTCTGGATATTAAGTAGTATAAAAGCAATCTGACCAGGTGTTCGTATGTGAATATGACTACATGAATACATATTTAATGAAGCCACCCATCCCTAAATTACTTGCCCTCGAAAGATTCATATGCATAGCTGAAAGTTAAGTTGGAATAACGCTAGAAGTTAACGTTTTTAAATGCCAGACTTGTATAACAGATCTAAATATAATATGCTTTAAGCATTATGTCAAATTCTCTCCGTAGGCAAAATATGTAAATATAGTAACTATCTACTTAAACTCAATATATGATAAAAATCTTCGAATACATATCTTAAAATGTATTCATCCGGAGAAAGGAGACACAACTACATCTATCGAATGGCCTTCAAGACTACTGATTTTAGTGATATATCTTCTTGTTCTATATTGGTACAAGGCTGGATCGCAAGTATCGAGTTCAGTGTTCAATGTATTGCGAAAGAAAGTGTGGTGGATGCATCAGGTAAAAGTGGACGATTGCGATACAAAGCACAATTGTCAAGAGACGTCAACTATTTTAGAAGCGATTGGAGATACAAAAACCGCTTATAGGTTGGTAATATGCCTGAAGTTTCTCTACGATATGAAATAACGAATATGATGATGAAGGCCTAATGGTATCACAAAGGAATAAGACAATGATTACTATCAAATTGTAACTCCATCCTGGGTTTATTTGAAAGGATATACATTTCACATAAAATTTGTATACTTAGGCTATTTTTTAAAATTTTAGAAAGGAAACAAAATCTCCTTCCCACAAAATACAGGCATTTATATTCAATTTTAAGACAAAATGTCCTCGATTAAAATCCTTCTGTCGCCCTCTTATATCAATTAGGTCATTAAACCTCTTCAAAAACTACTAAATTATATATTAAACGTTGTGTAGTGCTTTCAACTGATTTCGCAAACAAACTACACAGTGTTTAATATATGTGTATGTATTCTTCTTTTTAACGAGTTAAGATAATGTGAAAAATTATATTTACATACGAAGTAAATATATATCAAAATCGCTTTTTGTTTCTTCCTTTGTATGTGTCATTATATTTCAATAAAGGTCAGTAAAAGGTTAATCATATGAAAATAAAATGAAAGAAGTTTCCATCATGTCTGCTTTTCTTTGTGGTTCTATTTTCAGAAATATATTGAGAAACTGTATTCACTTAAAATTTACTATTTTCTAACTTAAATAGCGCTTTTGTTAATGACTAATCTACATTTCATGTACTGCACTGCATCAATTACCTATTCTACAACATTAATTATTCACTGAAAATATTCTATCACTATGCCGTGCAGATGATGCAAAATAATCTTAAAATATTTTTCATCATTCAAACTTGTATATAGAGAAATATCGCAAATAATGAAAGATATTAAACTTACCGAATCCATCCATGATGAAGTAATTTCAAATCCTGGTAAAGCACATGCAGTAAACGAACATTAGATCTGGGAGTAATTTGGATATCAGTGAGACTTGCAACATTACTATGGTAACTGTATCGTTAGTAATGACGGCGGAGGCCTTCTAAAATCATTATTTTCCTTTTCATTCTCAAACCTTTGTTGAGGATGTAGTTTCATTCTCTCTTCTAAGACTTCGTTCGTCTTCTGTTTCATTTGCATGTCTTACTTCTGTTCTATGCCTTAATGTTTCTAATATTCTATTCCTTTCTTCATTTCTTTCATTATTTATATTTTGAGCTGTTGTGTTTCATTTCAAACAGACTTCTCTCTTTCTCAGTTTCATTTTGTAACTTAGCTGTGTGTCTAACTCACTTTTGTTATAGTCTTCTTGATCTTTGCTCCTTACACGCATTAATTAACCTAATTAATATTCTCTCTGTAGTTCACTCTTGTTCTTCATCAGTAGCATTATTTGCTCTTATTCTGTATCACTGTCTTTCTTGTTACCTTCATCTCCTAGCTCCATCTTGGCTTTGTTATAAGTGTCGCAGCCTCAAAGCTTGTACCTGTTGTTCTTATCTTTGGGCTTTTCGGGCAACACTCATATACGTGCTCTGTATACTCTCATATAAGTTGCTCCACCTGTACGCTGTCTTGTGTTTTCCGAGTCTGCGCATTAAAACTTAACCGTCGTTCTTCTACCGAAGAATATTAAGAAAATACGTTATGAATTATGCAAAATTCTCAGTCACCGTAGTGGTAAATATCAAATCAAAGTTAATATGATCCGTATTAAATATGGCAGAAACTTATCTCAAAGAACTGTTCGGGCTACAATAATAAATATCATCAATATATACACTATTATATATTCATTTACACTATATATATATATATATATATATATATATATATATATATATATATATAT
>NC_068981.1:121998707-121999343 GCF_001194135.2 Octopus bimaculoides | reverse complement strand
TATATATATATATATATATATATATATATGTGTGTGTGTGTGTGTGTGAATGTGTCTGAGTATTGATATGTGTGTAGATTATTTACATGTGTTACGATCTGTTTGCTTTCCTCCATGTAACGGCACATGTGCTTTCCTTAGACTATTTGCTCATTCCTCCCTTAACTCATTTCCCGACATGATCATCTTCCCAACGAAGATCCATGCTTGAAACCTCATTATTTCCACTCCTATATTTCAATCTAAAACTTCCACTGAGAGTCATTCTAATATTCACTTTTTACATCTAATTGACATTTGTTATTTTTTCCTGTTTTCTTATTTATAAAATCAACACATATATTGATACAGAAGCAAACGTAGGCCCATATATACATGAATACATATAACATACATGATAGGAGACAGTAGAACATACCTTTATACGTCTGCTTCCTAACTACACGACGTAGCTGTTACATTTAGAAATAAAACTATCAGACGTCGTTGACATCGGTCTCACACTGGACTCATATTTATTTACATACAATTCAGGTCTCTCTCTCCGCATGTATATATCTCTCTCTGTATATATAAATACCTGTATATGTATGTATATATGCATATATATGTATGTATATATATATATATATATAT
>NC_068981.1:121996706-121998197 GCF_001194135.2 Octopus bimaculoides | reverse complement strand
ATATATATGTATACATACATATATATCTATATATATATATATATATATTTATTTAATATATTTATTTATATATATATACACACACACACAAATATATACATATAAATTTATGAATATGTATACAAACACACTCACATCCGAAAGAAGGAAAATTATTGATCTATATTTTTATTTGCCTTATGTTAGATCTATTATTTTCGTCATATTTCATCCTAGTTTTTATATAAACGCTATTCACTACAGTAGCTCCACATCTATTGAAATTATGATTATTGAAAACATATATTTTACATTTATGCATGGTGTGAAAATCTTGTGTGTACATACATGTCATACGTCTCTCGACACACTACGCAATGATATATACTATACTAGTACACTTATTAATTTCTTGTGTCTCTCTCTTACATATATGTGTGTGTGTTTCTATGCCCGCGCGTTACATCTGAAATTTTATAAAATCATTTATAATGTATCACAGGATATGTGCTCATGAGTGACTGTGTCGTAAGAAGCTTGTATCTCAGCCACATGGTTCCGGGTTCAGTCTAACTTCGTGGCATCTTGGGCAAATGAAAGAAGCAACTGAAAGAACCTTTTTATACACATATTTATGTCTGCGACTTTGCATCTGTATTTGTCTCCCCGCAACGCTTGACAACGGTTGTTGGGGTGCTTACGTCCACAAAACGTAGCGCTAGAGCACAGAAAAGCCAATAACTTCTGGGGTCGATTCATTAAATTCCGGGATCGATTAATTTAAGCCAATAAGTTCTTGGCTTGATTCATTCGACCAGGAATCCTTCAGGGCAGTGCCTGAACTTAGCCACAATCAAATACCTAAAACGAGTAAAAGAAACAAAAGATAAAAGTCAAGTTAGTTCAACTTATGATACACTACGTAGACATCCAGTTATACCACTTTCTATTTATATTTATATATTTAATATGTAATACATATGCGCATGTACGTGTACATATGCATACATACATGCACACACGCTCCTCACAAACACTACACTCACACGCACACATACACACATACACAAACATATATATATATATATGCAGTATATATATATATATATATATATATATATATATATATGTGTGTGTGTGTGTGTGTGTGTGTGTATGTGTGTGTGTGTGTGTGTATGTGTGTGTATACACATGTTATATACACGCACAGATACACACACTCATACACACACACGTTCTATATATCTATATATATACACACAGACACATAAACAATTCTTCCCGACCTGTGATTCTTTCTCTGTCACTCTGTGGATGTGTGTATTCATAGTTCAATCAAACATTGCCTGTCACGAAACTTAGTATGTGTACGATTCCGCCACCTATGATTTTCAATCTTTGTATATATATGACTTTTGATAACTTCCTCTATTATCATATAGAGTTTATAAAAACACTATACAAACACACACACACACACACACATATATATATTTATATATATATATATAT
>NC_068981.1:121992707-121996606 GCF_001194135.2 Octopus bimaculoides | reverse complement strand
TGTGTGTGTGTGTGTGTGTGTGTGTGTGTGTGTGTGTATGCATGTGTATAAATCTATTTAACATACAATATACACGCCGCTGAGTATATTCTGAAGAAAAAAAGAAATAAAAAATATTTTTGATACGAAAATAATTCCTTCCCCAAACAATCATATTCCTAACAAACAAAATACACAGACAGACCCCACAACAAACAAAGAGAAAACCTATTTCTTCCAAACCCTCGCAGACCATCTTTTATTCGCTTAACACAATACACAGAGAAACATACACACACTAGCGCGCACACGCACGCTCACACAATAAAGACAGTTGACTGCATTTGCTATTGAACTCAAAAGTATGATTTCAGCTACATAAAAGTACTGAAACTTGAGCCCCTGAATACTATTCCAGATTTCCACATAGAAAACATATAAAAAGAGACTTTAAGATGAAATTTCAAGCATGTACTTAACTATCAGTTCGTTCCATAAGTTCTGTCCGATTGTACCTTTTCCTAAAATTGAATGTAATTTGATAGTATTTTAGAATGTCTAATGTAATCTAAAATTATTTTCATGCATTTGTGTACATTTAAACTAATTAAATATTATTTTACATAATATTAGCATTAAAATTGCTTTGATTAAAACCCTTTCTAACATGGAAGTATGAAAAGAGCATTTGAGACACATGAAGCTTTATGAATACAAAAAAGGAAACTCTGCAGCCGAAGCGACTCGAAACATACACTCAGTTTATGGGAAAGAATGCTGCAATGAAAGAACTTGCAGAAGATGGTTTGCAAAATTCAGAAGTGGAGATATCAGCCTTGAAGATGAAGGTCGAACAGAACGTCCATTTGAGTTTGATGATAATCTCCTTTAGGCATTACTTGAATAAAATCCTGCATTATCAGTTGAAGAATTGGAAATAAAGTTTTGTTCAAACCAAACAACTGTTCATCGTCTTCTTCAACAACTTGGAAAGGTTCCTAAAGTTGGAAAGTGGGTGCCTCATGAATTATCCGAAAGCAACCGCAAATCCCGAGTTGACATCTGCTCTTCTCTCCATTCTCGTGAACTCATTTCACCCTTTTTGGATAGTCTTGTGACTGGTGACGACAAATGGATCTTCTATCAAAATGTTGAACGTCGTAAACAGTGACTTGGTAAAAGGGAAATGGCCCAAACACAACCGAGAATGGAACTTCATGAAAAAACAAAGTTCTTCTCTCTATCTGGTGCGATTTCAAATGATTAATTGACTTTGAATTGTTACCACCTAATGCAACAGTCAATGCGCAAGTCTACTGGCAGCAATTAGGGCGTCTGAACCAGGCTTTAAAGTAAAAAAGAGCCGTTTTAGTGAATCGAAAAGGAGTGTTGTTTTATCAGGACAATGCGCGACTCCACACTGCAAAGATCACATCACAGAATATCGAAGAGCTTGGTTAGGAAAAAAATTCCTCATCCACCTTAATCTCCCGACCTTGCTCCTTCAGACTAACATTGGTTTCGTAGTTTACAGAACTATTTGGCGGACATAACTTTTGCAAGCCAGGAGGAGGTCGAAACTAACATTTCAGAGTCCTTCGCTTTGAAACCAAACGAGTTTACATTGATGGGATTAAAAAGCTTGTAAATAGACGGAAGGAAGTCATAGATAATCAGGGAAAGTACATTAATGACTAAATTTCAATCAAATATAACATTTCATCACTTGTTTTCTTTATTCGAAATTTGGACGGAACTTACAGGATGACCTGATACGTACAAAATATGAGTACAAAGTTGTTTTCGATTTTTAATGTCTTCTTATTTTCTCATTTGTTTCATATCTTTTAATTTTTACTTTAAGTTTTTTAATATTTCATAAGATGGGCATACACATCGAAAGCAGGAATATTTTACAAAAGTAACTTAATGTAACAACCATACGAAAACACTTTAAACATATTTTCGTGCTATTACTAGTTTTACTGTTTACCTATACGCTTTCATTTGTAAGGATTCTTCACCAATTTTCTACTATACATACATAATACATATATGTTGTTGTGTATGTGCGTTCCCCCCACAAATATATATATATATATATATATATATATATATAAATACATATATATGCATAAACATACACACACGCACGTATAAATAAGTATACATATTTGTATATATATGTATATATATATATAAGTATATCTATATATATATATATATTTGTATATATATATATATATACGTGTGTGTATATATATAAATATAGTTGTATATGTGTATATGTGTATGCATATATGGTTTACCTTGACATATCAAAGACTCACCGTCATGACATTTTGCGCACTTTTACCCAGGCGGAACGCATCACACAGTAGATGTCACTAATGACATTCCATCTTGAAGAGTAAAGTACGGAGAGACAGACACAGAGAAAGAAAATGCGAGAGTAGAATTAGTCCCCGCACATATATTTCATGTACTGACCCCGAATCGATGAATGCATGGTTATGCTCTAGTGTATGTTAACTGAGAACGCAGAAAGAGGTATTAACAAATACTAAATTTCTCCAGCACCCTAATGATACTGTCAGTTAGCAGAAATGCATACATACATACAGGAGTAGGACAAAATAATGAAAACACCTTAAAATTTCAACAAATTAATTTTAATATAGGCTAGGATAGCCTTTAGCAATAATTCTACGAGGTATGGGCTCGTACAAAGTTTGAATTGTTTCCAAAGGAATTTTCGTTTATTCTTCAGCTAAAACAGTCATTAGTTCTTGCAGTTTTGATGATAGAGGATATCGACTCAATACTTGTTTTTCTAAAATGCACCATATATGTTAAAAAATATTGAGATCTGGGGACTGTGGTGACCAAAGAAGATGTTCAACTTCATTACGATGTCCCTTTAGTTGTGTGAATTGGTGCATCATAATCCTGAAAGATTAAACATAGGTTTAATTTGATCAGATAAAATGCTTAAAAAGTCTTGACTATTAATTCTGCCATGAAGAGAAACCATTGGGCTGGCGGATTTCCAAGATATAACTCCCCCCACAGATAATTACAGATCTTCCATGTTTAATAGCTGGAAGAAGACAGTCTGAGTCAAATGCATCTTTTGGTTGTCTCCAGATATACTCAGCCGGTGGTCGGAAATAACGTAAAGGATGACTCGTCTGAGAAAATAACATACTTTCACTGCTCTATGGACAAGTTCTGTAGGTTTTTACACCACTCTAAACGTTTTGGAACGTTTGTTTTTGAAAGCAGTGGTTTACTGATTGAAGCTCTCCTGTGAAATTTGGCTTTGTGCAGATCCCGACGAACAGTTTTTGTGGGAACTTAGTTTTTGAGGTGGTCATTAAGCTCTGCAGTAATTTGGGGAGCTGTACTTTTGTGATTCTTTCTAACAAATCGAGTGAGAGTCCGAAAGTACCTATCTGAAAGTTTCGGTTTTCTTCCAGAGTTTTGTTTCGACTTGGATGTTTTCCGTCTTTCTCAAAGGCTGTCATTACATTCGAGACAGTATTTCTTAATACACCAAACATTTTAGCTGTTTTCAGTACGCTAGCTCCTGCCTTACGAGCACCAACAATTTGACCTCTTTGAGAGTCCGATAGATCTGTCATTTTAATGAATTTTAATTACCTTTATCTGATGATATCTGAAAAGAAACAGCAATTTTAGAAAAAAACATATTAAGCAACACTAATGATGAATTAAAAACATAAAAATAAAACAGTCAAAGGCTTTTTTATTTATATTTCAAAATTATAATGCTATGATGCTATTTTGTCCAACCCCTGTACATATGTATGCATGTATGTATATATGTATGCATGCATGCATGTATGTATGTATTTATGTATGTATGTATGTGTGAAACTGTGTGCGTAATTCTTTGG
>NC_068981.1:121987629-121992509 GCF_001194135.2 Octopus bimaculoides | reverse complement strand
ATATATATACATACACAAACATGTATATTAGTAATACAGCTAGTTTTAAATCCCTAAATGAGAACTAAGTAGTAAATATATTGCATAGTAAAACGTATTTACCAACGAGATCAGTGACTGTCTATTTCTTCTATACTGTTAGTAGGGTCGAGTAAACTGCTGTCTCTGCTCGGCGGTTGCCCAGCAGAAAGGACGGGAAATTACCCAGAAACCATTGGTCTGTTGAAACTGCTAGTCGCTAGTAGAGATTAAGTAATACGCTCCCTTGCACACCTTATATTGCAGACACAGGCCATGTGTCGATAACCAGCTGGAAAAGATGTTTTCCTTCGTCTAAAAGATAATAACATTGTCCTACGCAGGACTACCGTCTTACGCTGGCAAAGAGATTTTACTATATATATGTATATACGAATGTATGCAAATGTTCATCCAACAATCTAAATTGCAGAATCACTTATTGATTTTAAAAATTTCACTGTTCCTCTACTCGATTGAATCTAGAGAATATAACCGAGATTCTACGATCACCAGGCTAGAGTTACATGCCTCGTCGAGGAAGTCTACTCCAGAGGGACTTGGGAGGAACCCCATTTCAGCTAGTTGTATTTACCATCTTACTCTTTTGCTGAATATCCATTATTCATGTCTTTAGGTAAGTAGCTTGCTTACGCATGCGCTGCTGCTAGTTTTGTCCTTGGCACAGACGAAGTCGTACGCTAATTTGTAGCCGGGAATTATTGACAAAAAGACCTCAACTGTAAGGTAAGGCTTTTGTTTTTTGGGGTCCAGTGGGGGTTTGTTGTTTGGTGTGTAATATCTTTTTCCTATGCAAGGAGTCATCACTGGATTCTAGAGAGGCAGGGGAGAGGCAGTGGGGAATTTTACTAAAAAATTTCCCAGGGGAGGATACATAACCTGCATTAAAGATCCTGGATGGCCTCCACAGGTAGCAGTGGAAGTCATCTCAGACACGGATCTTTTCAAGGTAATAAACTCCTTCCCAGAAGATGTATTCCGATTCCGATTAAGGCGCCCTAACCTGGCACTATCGGAGTTCTTAAGTGACGCTTTGAGCCTGGTCGAGTGCCGGCGGGGCGAAAATACTAAAAATTAAGAGGCAGAGTGCCCAATACTGAAAGGGCATATGGCTCATAAGAGAAAATGTAAGGGGCCTAGTGTCTCACTTGTAAGGATATTGTGTTATTTTTGGCTACAAGCTTAGTGCCTCATTGTAAGGACCTTGTGTCCAAATGAAATATTAGTAAGAGGTTTATTACCTCAAATTGCATGTTTTGTGAAAGAACAATGTTTTAGAGAAGCAGAGATCAGCGGGCGTCTTCTGCCTTCACTCATTAATACCATTTTTTCATCATTGATCTCATTAATGTTATCGTCCAACTCGCAGCTATTACTTCTAAGTAATGCTTTGATGGCAAATTGAATGAAATAAAGTAGATAAATAGATAGATAGATAGATAGATAGATAGATAGATAGATAGATAGATAGATAGATAGATACATACATACATACATACATACATAGATTTGATGAACAATTTCATACGCAACAGTGAAACAATTTCTACAAATTTATTATCCAATTATTAACTTGTATAAATACGTACATTTCTTTTGATGATTTGAACTGTGCCATTCATCATTCATTGATTTAATCGCGTCCTTATCCTCAAAGCAGTTAGCTGCATCAAAATGTTTCGTGAAATTTCTACATTATTGCGTCTATGCTGAGTGTAATACTTAAATTTCTTAGATATAGCATCGAAAGTAATGTTATTAAAAATACAAATAATAAAATAAGGAAGGTAATAATATAGTGTTTAGAATACTTCTAATTATGATATATCAATATTTGCTTCATTGTATATATAATTCGTTTCAAAACCTATCTCAGAAACCTATTTATTTCAATTATAATTACCATTGCCTTTCAATCACTTAGAAGCAACTCGTAATTAAATTTTTATCAAACAATTATTTGAATGCTCTTAATGGGAAAATGTGAGACATTTCTTGCCTTCATATGAGTTTACTTCAGAAACTTACTTTTCATTGCTCAGTTCTCAGCACCAATAGCTTAAATGTGAATAAGTAGAGGGTTAAAAACATATAGAATTTAGCAATTTTTTGGCATCCTACTGAAGCCCAATCTTACAAATATCAAAACCTCCATGACAGATCATCTCGATATGTTACCCGAGACAATCAATGAAAAGACAGGCATGGTATCCTTCGATGTTGTGATCCTGTATACTAATATCCTACACGACTATGGAATAGAATCATTCAAATTCTGGTTGGAAGAATTATCCAGTAGATTTACCAGCAACAAGGTATTTATAATTGAAGTACGGAAATTCATTCCTCAGAACAATTACTTCTTGTTTGATGCCAATGACTACCGATATAAATGTGGAATTGCGTTGGGTGCAAAGCAGCTCCAGTTCTTGCCAACTCAGTAATGGAGTGTTTACAATCAGCAATATATCAAATATCACTACAACAATATCGATACTCATTTTACCAATATGTGAACAAGAAATGGTAGCTGGATGACTGTCTTTTTTTCGTGGGGTGGGGATGAAAGTATTGATAAATCATTCTAATTTAAAACCCTGCTTAATGGTATAAATGCTACCATTCAATTTACTAACGAATACAGCAAAGAGAAACTTCCATTCGTTGATATTTTAATTTAAAAAGTCAACAACCAAATTGAAACTGACATCTATTATAAATCCACAAACTCGAGGCAATACGTACTATATAACCCATGCCACTAGAAACAGATTAAAATAAATTTAGAGAAAGGATTCACAGAAACATATTTGATGCAAATACCCGGAAACTACGACACCATGAGCATATAAATATATTAGTGGAGAGATAGTATCCATACTCACTGACAGCTAATGGGATAAAATATAGCAAGAGAATTGGTATCCAACACTGAGGGAAATAAAACGAAATATAAACCCGATCAAAAATTACTACACTATATTTCTAGCCATAATTCTAGAAACAATGAGGCATATAACCCTATTATTCAATATCTACCTATGCTCACTAGAGACCCTAAGATGAATTAAATTCAACGCACATACAAATTCATCAAAAACAAAAACCAACCAAATTCACTTGGAGAATACTGACAGTTGTGAAATTGTAACCAACAACAACAGAACCAAGAGTGAAAAGATGCGGGGATCCAAACTATGGAAAATGTCTCACCTTCCTGAAATGGTCGGAATTCCACTTGAAACAAAGCCAAAGATTCAAACTTAAGACTGAGTTTACCCCTGCATCTGAAAACTTAATCTACGTGATAACTTGTTGAGGACGTGTCCTCAAGTATATAGGTCAACCAAGAACACCTCTCATACGGTGAATAGTATAGTGAAAAAACTGTTTCCCAAGATGTAGGCAAATGCTGTTAAGCTACAGACAGATATGAGGGACACCTATAACCAAACTTCTCAATTTCTTTCCATATTTACTGATGCAATGACACAAATTCTGTACAACAACTGTCAAATGTAAAGTCTTCATTTATAGAAAAAACACCAACCACGCATGAATATGAAGATATAACCAATTTTAGAATTTGTAAATATCTTAATTACTAAATATACAATTACATTATCTAATCGTAAACAAAAACCGGTAATAACCTCAACCCAGCTTGCTTCTAATAATCATAAATTACTTCTCAAAATTGATTTTTTTCCAGATTCATTTACACAATATCGTTCCTACTACTAAATTATAAGTAAAACAACCTATGGTTGATGTAATTGTAATATTATCACTAAATTTTTAGTCATGATTAGCACACGCGAAACCGGTCGCTTTTTTAACTATTTCAACACATAAAACAATATATATATTCTATATGTTTTCCGGCCTCTTTGACTTTTTCGCCACACCTCAGCACGTGTGGATTTTTCTTTCAGCGTAGCTTGTCACTATATATATATATATATATATACTAACAGAGAGACAGCGCTCCGGGTGGTTTTCTGCCAACCACTCGATAATATTTCCACCTTTGATTCCCACTTCTAATGATTTTTAAATGTTAAGTCTAATTATTTTTTGTATTATAGTCCTCACTTGCTTAGTAAATATTGATTTCTTTACTTTATCATAGTCATAATCTCCCTTTTTTTAAACAGACATCAAGGTAGTCCAACTACGTTTAATGTGTGAAAAAAATTTTCAGAAATCACATATAGATATTTTAATAACTATAGCGTATCAAATAGCCATAGTAACAAATTCACTTGCTAATTCCTCGATAACGGCTATTTTCCGTATGTATACAGAATAAACTGAGGTCATTTACACGGCGAATTTAAGTCAACAAAGTAACCGAATTACTCATCTGAAATAACGAAAGAAAACTTGAAAGGAAAAAATCGCAATGAATATGTCATAAGTAGATTATTATTAATGAAAAAAATTAGGGGTGGGGGAGAAAGAAAGTGAGAGTCTGTGTTGCAAATGAAAATAAAAAAACATTTGTCAGAACATATTAATATTGTTTATCAAATGCTAAAACCTTAATCTGCAGTAAACGTAAATCTTGGCAGTAAATGTCTAAGTTTGTGATAGTAAATAATAACAGACACTTCGAAAGTGGCCTTTTTTATCGATCTTTATTAACAGTGAAATTTATAAAAAGTTTACAGGTTCAAACCTATAATATGGCTATTATGGAGGTTGTAACTAACTAACTAACGGACTTCACAGAAATATATATGTAGATATATAGCTCAGTCAATCTGTTATATATATATATATATATATATATATATATATATATATAATTTTATTTAAAATAGTTCCAGCTCTGTCTG
>NC_068981.1:121984219-121987189 GCF_001194135.2 Octopus bimaculoides | reverse complement strand
TGTGTATCATTAATAATTGGTAGAACTTACATAGCTGTGCACATATATACATACATACATACATACATACATAAATACATACATACATCCATCCATACATACATACAGACAGACAGACATACAGACAGACAGACATATAAATAGATAGATAGATAGATAGATAGATAGATAGATAGATAGATAGATAGATAGATAGATAGATAGATAGATTGATGGGTGGATTGATGGATAGGTGGATGGATACGCACACGCGCACGCGCGCATACACAAGCACGCACGCACGTACAAAAGTCTGGTTCTGTGGTAACACATGGAAATGCCGTTTCCTTATTTTTTCGTATATACCCAAATTTAAAATGATCCAATATAACGTTATAGTTCATCCGGCATGTGTGAAAATATGCCAAAACAATTTAATTCCTCGCAAATATATGTTACTCTACATATAATTTATGTTAATTCTATTTGCTGAATCTTGCTAAAAAGCATATCTTGCTTTAAAGTAGTATCTCCTTGTAGACACAATTGTCAGTAATCGTACTGTTTTCCATTTCTCTCAGCCAATGTTTTTACCTTATCCTTTTTAGAACGTTAGACAATGCAACATACAGCTGACCATGCGAGAAGAATTGTGTCGGAAGATACATTCTAATTTGTTCATTAATCTGTCCCCGTGCCTTGTTGCATGTCAAGTCAAAAGCTGCAAAAAGTGACTCATTCTTATATACTTCACGATTTTCATAATTTTATGATTTTCAAAATTAATCTAAGTAGTTGGAATCTGTATATGTAGCATATTTCTTACAACCAGACAGATGTTCAAAAATGGCCATTTAATATGGAATTCATTTAACTCAAGTTATCAGGCACTAAAGTATAGTTTTGTTGATGTTGATTCAGTCTATGCTGTTATACGTCTTGGAAAGCACAGAGTGACCAGTAGGTATTGTTTTGATCGGAGAGAATGACAAATTATGCTGCGTACGTCATTGGCATACTATTAAAGAGACATAACAATTGTCAGTCTGCCTCATGGTCCCAGTGAATAAAATGGGAAAGGCGCTGCCCCGGAGAGGAGAAATGTTGGCAGAACCTATTATGCCAAAACCTTCAGACACAGCTTTCTTGGAGGACGTATTTCAATATTGTTTGTATATTCTGTATACGTGAAAACTGCAAACGTTACATCATGCATTTTTATACTCGCAACAGTAAAGCAGGTAAGCTGTATTCTAATGCGCAAATGGCACCGATTGTAATGTGATATTAATCATTGCTCCTCAGAAATATTTAAAACTATTTCATTTTCAATAGGACTTTGTAAATGAATTCTACTTTCTTTTGTTGCAATCCTGTACCCTAAAACACAAACACATACCCATATATAGAATTACATATGTGCAGAAACAATACGCACGCACACAGAGACACACAGACATAGTCACCCAACCACCCAAACACCAAACACACATATGCACACATGTTCATAAATACGCGCATAAAAATATGCATGTATATGTGAGTGTGTAATATATTGGGTCATCCCATAAATAATGCTCTTTTTTATACTTCTTTTATTTTTCAAAATTACGATAAATTTCTTTCTTAATCTAAAATATACTCTCCTTCAATTTCTACAAGACTCTTCCATCTATCTGGTAGACTTGCTAGGCCGCTCTTCCGAAATTCACCTGTCCGTGACGAAAAATACTCCTCTAGAACTCTTCTAACTTTGTCTACAGAATTCATATTTTATCCGTCCAAATGATTTTGAAGACTCCAGAATAAATGATTATCACCCGAGCAATGTCCGGTG
Source organism: Octopus bimaculoides (assembly GCF_001194135.2). Lineage (NCBI taxonomy): Eukaryota > Metazoa > Mollusca > Cephalopoda > Octopoda > Octopodidae > Octopus > Octopus bimaculoides. The sequence goes on along the minus strand of NC_068981.1, from coordinate 121,985,373 downwards.
ACTATGGTGAGAGGTGCATCGTTTCCCATTCAAACTACTCCAGCCTTTGGAATGTCATCTTCGCTGTATGTAGCTGAGCATTATCCTGATGGAAGAACTCATTTTGTCTTGAAAAAAAAGTTGGTCGCTTTCGATGGCAAGCAGGTGTCAATGAATGTTTGAATGAACAAGCTTCGCTGCTAGTTCTTCAACAGTTATGAGGAAATTTGATTCCACCAGCGTTTGCAGGATGTCCTCGTCGAGCTCTGCAGATCTTCCAAAACAAGGCTTATTTTTTATGCTGTAGTTCCCGTCTCAGAATTTCTGGAATTACCATTGACACTGGCTTATACTTATAGTCTGATCCCCATATACTGCATTAATATTCCTCACACTTTACGTTGCGTTGTTCCCTTTATTGAATTCATAAAACAGAATATGTCAAATATGCTCCCTTATCACTTCCATTATAGCCTTGAAATAATTGTTAAAATCAAACTGCATTCTTCAAAACTTGTAGTAACAATAAGTACGAAGTAAAATTATTACCTGCTCTAATAGCAAGTTGATGCACGTAGTTTTTCCAATCCCTCCCCGACTTTTAGTTCATGCAATTTTTAAAAAAAACCGTATTATTTATGGGATGACCCAATATATACATACATGCATAAATATACGCATGTATATATCTATATCTATCTATCTATTTATCTATACACACACACGCACACACGCACACAAACATATATATATGTATATCCCTTTTTTTTCTTTTTAACTTGGTTCAGTCATTTGACTGCGGCCATGCTGGAGCACCGCCCTTTTAGTCGAGCAGATCGACCCCAGGACCTCAAAGTTACGGCGACGAAAATACACAACCATCGTTTGTCAACCGATGTTGGGGGTGATGAACAAAGACACACTCAGACACACACACACACACACACCCACATATATATATATATATATATACAGAGAGAGATAAATAGACAGATAGATAGATATACGACGGGTTTCTTTCATTTCCCGTCTACCATATCCCCTCACAATGCTTTAGTCAGCCCGAGGCTATAGTAGGAGACACTTACACTAGGTGCCACATAGTGAGAGTGTACCGGGAACCATTTGTTGGTTAGCAAGCTACTTACCACAATGCTACTCCTGCGCCTATATAT
>NC_068981.1:121979255-121982435 GCF_001194135.2 Octopus bimaculoides | reverse complement strand
TATATATATGTATATATATATACATATGCATGTAGATAAATGTCCGTGTGTATTATATATTTATTTATTTATGTGTTTCAGCCAAGTGGCTGCGGTCATGCTGGAGCACCTTGCAGATAGATATGTGGAAATTTAAATATATCATCATATACGTATATACATTCGTGTCTGTGTGTATAAATGTGTGTGTAGAAGATAAACAGATTTATGGTGCGAAACACGAAACACTAAATTTTGTTATATACCCACAATATTTGGTCATTTATGGCAGCATGCTAGGCGAAAAGAATGATGTTTTTATTTGATATACTGTGGAGAGATAAATAGCTTGTTTTTAAGCGCTGACATTGAAAACGTTTATAAAATCTTCAAACTCAAATAGTTTTATTATTATTATTATTATTATTATTATTATTATTATTATTATTATTAGTATTATTGTTCAGTAGTTTTATTTTTATAACGTGCTTTCACTTCACTACCGAGCGCAGCTCTGTGCGCCTTGGGTATGTGCTGTGGTTTGCTGTGGTGCTTTTATGTTTACTGTATTGAAAGTGTTTTGCGTAGAATGTGTGCAGTACCCAGTAGTGCAATTTTCTGTGTGTTATATATATTTGTAAGTCCTGGTATTTTTGTTATGTATTTGTCTGAGTATTTTTTAATTATACCTAAGGCACCTACTATGATAGGAATTGTTTCTGTTTTTAGACTCCACATTCGAGTTATCTCTATTTCCAGGTCTTTGTATTTTGAAAGTTTTTCCATTTCTTTTCGAGAAACGTTGTCATCTGCTGGTATTGATACATCAATTAGAAAGCATTGTTTTCCTTTATTATTATTATTATTATTATTATTATTATCATTATTATTATTATTATTATTATTAATATTATTATCATTATTATTTTTATTATTATTATTATTATTTCATTTTACCATGCATTATTTATGCAACAAAAGAGTAGACTTTCATTTTTACAGGAATTAGTGTATAAGGCCGAGTTTATTAAACCAATCCTTATGAATCTTTAAGAATAACAGGTACATGCTACGTTGATAGAAGTATATACTTATTAGAAATTATTGTTGGTTGTATTCGTTTCTTTTCTAATTTCTATGTTGTACAAATTGCATTTCTTTACAATATAGCAGAAATATGCGTGCCATGTCACAATAACCTATTTCCTTCCTGTTGCTTAGTGTGTAGATCCTATAAGACTATAAAAATATGAAAGGATGTTTTTCAAATATCTTCGCACATTTTGTGCGGATACAAATCCGGCGTGCATTACTTTCTCACCTATGGTTCATTAGTTCACATGAAAGAATTATTTCAACAGCAAACATTTCATTTGTGTTGCTGATCATGAGAAGGCTTTGGTATACTTTCTAGTGAAGTAAAGCACATGGTGTTTCAACTAGGAAGTAATGTCTTTTGAAGTAACGTTTTCTCTAATAACTAAAATAACAGAAAACAATCTTCATTTCGTCAGTCTCAAACGTGTGTGTCGTTGTAATATGTAGATAGAAAACATTTTACAGAGGGATGCACAACATACAGAACAGAAATACTAACAACTATCTTTATCATAGAGGAAAATATCTGTTTGTAGCACATAGTCACATTAAACTGCAGATCACAGAGATTATCGACTTCGTAGGTAAGAAAAGCGTACATGCTCGTGGAATTTTAAATCAATAAAGAAAGTAACTTTACTAAATATCGATCTCAAATTCTGGCAGAAGGCCAGTAGTTTCAGGAGATGAGATCAAATTATTTATCAATAATAAACGCGTCTGAAACGGTTGTAGTAAACCTTTAATGCATTTCTATTCTTATTCTATGCAAACACCATACCCGGGACCTTCTCTATGTTCGATCTGAAACTTACATTGGATCTTGAAATTGCATGCAAGTGTCCATGGGTATATACGGATGTTTGTTTGCGACATATACGTGCATGCGCAGATTGCGACTCTCGTTTGTTGTCCTCAATATTACAATACCTTGATTCAAATGAATCCTAGAAATAATGAATATGGATATATGTGTGTGTGTGTGTGTGTGTGTGTGTGTGTGTCTGAGTGAGTGTGAGAGAGAGAGATACGCTGAGGTAGTTAGTTAAATGTATGTGTATGCGTGTCTAAGTCATTATATAAGTAAGCAAATATATTTTGGAAAAAATGTAGAAAAGACAGTTGTCATATGGAAAATGTCTAGAATTTATGGTTATATATTAAAAAAAATATGTGAGCAAATGTTTTGATGCGAACATTTTAAAGATATCTCTCCTCGTTAGTCTCGATATTACCAATAAAACTCTCTTTTAAATATACAATATTATATATATTTTCTTAAAGTTGTTGACAAGCAGTAAATAATTACCCATGAAATTTTGTTATTTGGAATATAGCTGTTTATAGCCGTATTAGTCAACAAATAAATACAACCGGTATATATTACATTCACCGCAAATATTGAACTCAAGCTGATATTTTTTTCTATCAGAAAACGGTTGTTTTTTTTATAATCGACTGCCCTCATTGACAGCATTAATGTTACTGAGCTAGCAAGAAAGCGATGCATAATTTGAACTCGGAAATAAAATGATGAAAATGAATTCTAAAAATAATTCTATGCGGCTGCTTTCTAATTTGACGTCATCTAGTAGAAAATAAAATTGGATATAATTATTGAGAGATTGCAGATCATATTCATATTTAATTGCTTTTAATAGATATATTATTAAATGCCGCAATTTCTTTCAATCGACCTATCGAAATATTTCGGATTTTCCCCTCCAAGTCGCCACTTTAATGAGAGGCATATATATATCAGAGAAAAGTTTGTATTTTCAAACCGAATAGGGTTGGCTACCAGATTTTGTCTCAAAATGAACAAAAGAGTACGCTCTCTTTTATGTTTATCATTACAAAATACATTATGAAACCATACAGGATGATGTAATATTCAAAGTTACCGCAATTTTATTAATTAGAGAGAAAAGTATATTGCTGTAAAAAAATAACTTTTTTAAATGAATTTGCATGCCCGCATTTAATATTGGTTTCAAATTTTGGTACATGGTCAGCAATTTCGGGGACAGGGTTAAGTCGATTAAGTCGACCCTATTGATCCATATAAGTAGCACTTGACGTCCTGTACCTATATTCGCAAGT
>NC_068981.1:121976294-121978469 GCF_001194135.2 Octopus bimaculoides | reverse complement strand
GGTTGTCAAGCAATGCTAGGGGGACAAACACTGACACACACACACACACACACACACACACACACACACACACACACACACATATATATATATATATATATATATATATTATATATTATATATTATTTATTGTTTAATTGAATGCGATTCATCAATTTCCAAGTAATTTTATCTTCACCTTTGTCATGTTACTCTACTCTATACCGTTTTCTTCCTCCAGCCTTCCCTAATTCCCTTTTTATCTCCCTCCTACACAGGTTTCTATCTCTCTGTCTCTTTTCCCCTCTTTCTCCTTCTCTTTTTTTCTCTCTCTCTCTCTCTCAATGGTCACACATGACCATCGTCCATCTTTCTTTTCCTCTCTCTTTCTTATCTTTTCTCTTTAAAAAAAAAAAGAAAAATGTTTCTCCCAGCGTTCACTATTCTCATCTCGTTCTGGTGTAACGAGCCTCTGTGATTGTTTTCTACCACGCAATGCTACCACGTAACAGCTATTTGCGATAACAGCAAGTCCTTCATCGCTGTTCCGTGGTAGCAAGTTGTGCTAGAAATACCAGCCTAATCGGTTCATAACGATGTTTCACTTTGTTTCACTTTTAATTCAAATTTACACGTTTACCATTCAATGACCACTTCGTAATTATCGCACCTGTTGCAATATTGCAACTTATTTATATTTGCACATTCATGTTAACACTTCAATTAACATGACATCGAAATGACGCGTAAGCGGATCCTTTCCACAGAAATTGGAAAATTTGACTGTTATTTCTAGCATGCGCTTCTATCACGTAACAGCTATTCGGAAATACCTTATTACGACAAAAGCAATAAGAAAAGCGGTAGCAGCAGCAGCAGCTATAGTAGTAGTAGTAGTAGTAGTAGTAGTAGTAGTAGTAGTATGAGGAGGGGGAAGAGGAGGTGGAGAAGAAGAAGAAGAAGAAGAAGGAGGAGGAGGAGGAGGAGGCGGAGGAGGAGAAGAAGAAGAAGAAGAAGATGAGGAAGAAGAAGAAGATGAGGAAGAAGAAGATGAGGAAGAAGAAGAAGAAGAAAAAGAATATATACCATAATTTCTGTTTGCCAACGAATTCTTAATTGATCGAAATATTCTACTTCATATTTTTTGTAGTTTTCATGGTTTAACTTGTATTGTGTTACCACATCTTTTCTCTTAGAGTTTCGCCATCAATAAGTAAATACTCTGCTTGCGCAATTGGAAAATTATTGTATTTTTACCCACTGAAAGAAAAGATGTTCATGGGTGTGAGATGGTAAAGATGAGCTCATTTACTCGACTCAAGTATTCATATGGTATTTATCCTATTGACTTTGATAAAATTAAATCCTAAATGGGTTCTGGCAGTGTTTGTTTTAGAAACTTGAGCAATAACATTTAAAGCGCAAATATTCTATTGTTCTTATCTATTCACTATCATGATGGAGGTGCAATGGGCCAGTGGTTAGGGCAGCAGACTCGCGGTCATAGGATCGCGGTTTCGATTCCTAGACCGGGCGTTGTGAGTGTTTATTGAGCAAAAACACCTAAAAGTCCACGAGGCTCCGGCAGGGGATGGTGGCGAACCATCCCCTGCTGTACTCTTTCACCACTGTTACTTACTGTTTCTGTTGTGCCTGTAATTCAAAGAGTCAGCCTTGTCACCCTGTGTCACGCTGAATATCCCCGAGAACTACGTTAAGTGTATACGTGTCTGTGGAGTGCTCAGCCACTTGCACGTTAATTTCACGAGCAGGATTTTCCGTTTATTGGATCAACTGGAACCCTCGACGTCGTAAGCGACGGAGTTCCAACAACTATCACGAAGGTATATCATGAGAAAGAAACATGTTTTATAACTTGGCAATCTAATAATTCATGAGTCCCATGTATAAAATTGTTCGAGATAATTATGTTTCTTGTGCATTATTCTTTGGAGACAATTGACGACTGCATTCTAAAAGCTTTTAAAATTTAGCATAAAATACCGACTCAACCATCCGTATATAACAGCCAATTGCCTTCATATGATTACAAGAAAAGAAGATCACATTCTACAAATACATATGGGAGTCTTTATCACTGGCATGGTTTGTTTATAAGAGTCAACCGAGCTAAACAAAAACTTAAGCATCTCTCTCTCTCTCTCTCTCTCTCTCTCTCTCTCTCTCTCTCTCTCT
>NC_068981.1:121973060-121976284 GCF_001194135.2 Octopus bimaculoides | reverse complement strand
TGGAGCCAAATATTTATTTTCCTTACGGTGACTTGCAATTTCACTTCTAATGATTTTCCAAATGATATTTCATTTAATATATTTATGATTCACGAAATATTCTACAAAGTATTAGAATACTATCTTAAATACTACTAGAACCAAAATGCCGTTAGGAATTCGTGTGTGTGTGTGTGTGTGTGTGTGTGTGTGTGTGTGTATGTGTGTGTGCGCGCGTGTGTATGTGTGTGTACGTGTGTGTGTGTGCGTGTGTGTGTGCGTGTGTGTGTGCGTTAACGTGTGTATATCTGTGTGTGTGTGTCTGTGTGTGTATAGATAGATAGATATTATAGATGTATATATGCGCTCACACACATATTGTTAGTTACTTTATTTGTTAGTGAACATTAATAGGTACACTGCATCAGCATATCCAACATAAAGAAGTATATTCAATATATTCTTGTATACGTAATGTACATTCGTATGCCAAGAATACATAAATATCATCATTTTATGCACCTTTACTGAATATAGGTTCATATAGTAAATATATGCATGTTATAGTTACCATAAGTAAAATCCAAAACTATTGTAAACAGAGTAACAGAGTTATTAGACTACGAATATTTCATTAGCTTGCTACCTTTGTCTATTTGACTGATTCGTGTTTTCTCACTCAAGAAACATTTCAATTAAGATTTAAAATCCGGTGAGGAATGTAATTTTAAACATATCTACAATTGTTTGCATTGAATGCAACAGTTTGCGTTCAGCTTTGTTTTACTTTAACTATGCAAACCAATCTGTGGTGCAACAGATTTTCTACTTCAAACAAAACTCACTAAGACGTAATGGACCACCATTCAGCAAAAGGTGTGCTTCCTGCGTTTTTTTTTCTACTCTAAACACTAGTACAAAATAATTCACTCATCAGAAAATGTTAGAAACATAATGTTGAAAGTGTTGCAGTGGAGGCATGGTCATGCGCTAAAATCAATAATCTGTTTTAGGTGCTTTATTTAAATGGAAATATTAACTCATATGTATTAAGATTACAAGTAAGAGTACATAGTATCAATATTCACATATTACGAAACTGAAATACTATCTTAGAATTGAATTGGCTAAAGCAGATAAAAATTTAATCTTTCAACTGGAAGCACTTTATATTTGACTCATCACTGACGTTCAAAGCATGTCAACAAAATATAGATTTAAACAAGAATTCATTGCTAATATTCAAAAGCCTATATATATATATATATATATATATATATATATATATATATATATATATATATATAATTGTAAACGTATATGTATATATATATATGTACATATATACATATATGAAAAATATTTCAAAATAAATGTATTAATACAAATGTATCAATTTCCAGCAAATATACAATACAATATACTATACAATAGCGTCGTTTTTATATCGATTTCTATTGTCCAGTAAATATCGGTACCTTGTTGTACCATTCTTATGAATTTATATACATATATGTATATATATACATGACCACCAAGCGCCATGACCGCCAAGCGAGGGGAGGGAGCAAACGCAAGGGAGCCAAAAAGACCACAGTATTCACGCACAGATCCACACTAACACACGCGCCTCCGCATACCCACGCACATGCTCCAGCATGCACGCACTCATCCACCCTCGCTTGAAATACACACACCCACTCTCACACCCGCCAATATATATATATATATACCTGCATACATGCCCACACACACACACACACACACACACTCATGCGCGCAAAAAAGGTTCATACACACGTCAATATACGCACATGCCCAAGAAAAAAAAAATCAGGGATAAAGGCAAAATAAAGAAAAAAATTGTAAAATGTGAAAAAGCTATAAGGGCAAAACGCCTCTATATGCGCATATTCTCGTATGCACGCACATACTTCTATATACGCACGTACCCGCACACATGCACACATCCAGAAGCGCGTACATCGATTATTCTATGAAAAACATACCTATACCATCAAGGGAACTATAATCTAACAAACCTTGTTAAGCGCACGAGATGGAAAGCTTTGTTTTACAACATGGAAGACGACACTACAGAGAATATATTCTATGGTATTAAATCTAAGAAATTCCCTCCAAAAATCAAAGACTTGGAAGACTTCGAAGCGGACCTACTGAAGCTCATGAAGAAAATAAAACTTCCTAAGTCTTTTAACACTTTGCAACAGAAACTGAATAAAGATATCAATTACATAATGTGTACCAAAAAAGAAAGGCACTTTTTCCCGATAAAACCAAGCACTTATACCTAGTAGAAAACAGTACATATTCACGACTTCTATACAATAGCATCATCAATAATTACACCAAGGCTAAGCCACAAACCTATAACGAAATTAATAAAGAAACTAGCAATATCGCCGCCAGACTTAAATTAAATTTAAAAAAAAAAACAGAGGTCCTCCCCGATAAAAGAGGCCTTGTATAACTATCAAAGACCATAAAAAGAAATTCCTATCTAATTCTAAATGTAGGTTTATTAACCCAGCTAAATCAGAACTTGGCATTATTAGTAAAGAAATTTTAGGGAAAATCAATGCGGAAGTCAGGAATGCCACTAGGTTGGTACAATGGTCCAATAGTATAGAAGTCGTTGACTGGTTTAAAGCTATTAAGAATATGAATAAAGCGAGATTCACGCAATTCGATATTGTCGATGTTTATGCCTATATCTCTAAAGAACAGCTAGATAAAGCCCTCACTTTCACAAGCGGATTCATAGAAATCAGTACAGAGGATAAGGACATAATCTTCCATGCCAGAAACACTTTACACTTCAGCGAGAACGCAGAGTTTGTCAAGACTACTGATACAGAGAGTGTTTTTGATGTGAGCATGAAGTCATATGATGGAGCAGACACATGCCATCTTATTGGACTATTCCTACTCGATACGTTGGGCAAGACTTTTCCTGACGTACACTTCGCAATTTACAAACATGATGCCCTAGCTTTAACCGCAAATACCAATGGACCAGCACAGGATCGGTTTAGGAAGGATACTATCCATTTGATGAAAACTTACGGTCTTAGGATAACTACAGATACCAATCTGATGGTTGTCAGTTTCCTAGTTGTATCTTTCGATCTAAATAAGAATGTTTATAAACCTTATAGGAAGCCCAACGATAGACTTAGTTATATTAATGTAAATTCCTGCCATAGCCCCATATTGTTTGTCAA
>NC_068981.1:121958081-121968983 GCF_001194135.2 Octopus bimaculoides | reverse complement strand
TATATATATATATATATGAGTGTATGTGTATGTATGTATATATCTTTAACAATAATATCTCTCCTGGGGAATAGTCCTTTCGATTTTCAATCCCGATGTGCTGAAGTTCTCACACTATTTCCTTTATTTTGCTGGTAATTACATTACATCTTCATTTTGCATACTGATCAATAGACTATAGTATAATTTTGAAACAATTGAAGATATTTGGATGTTCCTATAATACAAGTAACATTATGTGTAATCAAAACGCTTCAAACATGCTATTGATGAACAAGGAACGTTATATTGTGTAGAATTCTACAAATGTGTTTCCACTAGATATGATATGAATAACTTTCCAGTTGGTGTATTATGTTATAAACAAAGCTTTATGTGTAATATTTTATAGTATTTTGACTTACATAGTATATTAATGTCAACTAGCTGGACCAGTGGAAACTTCACGGAAAATATAAAAAATGTAAGCATCTGTAAATTGCGTGCTGGTCCCATGAGAAATGTTTCTATATTGTAATACTTACAGAATATAGAAAAAAGTGTAAAACCGATAACTCTATAATCCAACTAAAATATCTGCCTTATGCAAACGTAAACAGAATTATTATTTAGCCTTAAAGTACATCGTACATATTCATAGAACCTTCTTGGTTTAATGATACGGAACGTTCTTTTGGTATTCTTTTATTCTTTTTACTTCCTTCAGTCATTTCACGGTGGCCATTCTGGAACACTGACCTTTAGTCGAAGAAATCGACTACTGTTCTTATTCCCTGTAAGCCTGGTGCTTTTTCTATCAGTCGCTTCTGCCGAACCGCTAAGTTACGGTGACGCAAACCCACCAAAATCGGTTGTCAAGCGATGGTCGGTGGGGACAAATGCAGACACAGATATACACACATAAATATACACATGTACATATTCGACGGGCTACTTTCAGTTTCAGTCTACAAAATCCACTCACAAGGCTCTGGTTTGCCCGAGTCTATAGCAGAAGACACTATAAAATATAGCGTTGTATCTCGTGTAGCCACGTATTAGCAACCTTTCTCCTCCACCCATTTTGTAGGGAGTATTACCCATTTTTCTATGGTTTTTCGAAGTTTGCATTAGTTTTGGTATGACAAAATGAAAAAAAAATGAAGGGCAGGGCCTAGTTTGCTGTTTGAAGAGAAAACGAACGTGTCTGAAAAAAAAAATAGTATTTTCCCTCCAACTAAAAGGCATGAAGTACTATCAAAGAAGGCGAATAAGTACTGGGGGTGGGTAAATGAAGAGAGAACTAACACTCGATCCTTCTACAACTCCCAGAATGAAAACGTAAACACTTGAAAGTCTTTCTCTCTATTCATTGCTAAATCTCTTTTCTTCTTCTTCATCGTTAAAAGTAAAGAAGCTAGAAAAGTCATCTTAAATGGCTGAGGCTTTCTTTTCCATGTCTCTGTCGCTTCACTCTTTTCTCTACGGTTAAGAGAGTGAAGGCCCGTGGCTCAGTGGCTAGGGGTGTTCCGCCCACGATCATAAGATCATGAGTACAATTCCCGGCAGCGCGCTCTGTTTTTGAGCAAAGCACTCTACTTCACCTTGCTGCAGTCCACTCAGATGTCAGAAATGAGTTGTAGCAGTAAACGAAAGGGGACAGCCTTGTCACATTTTGTGTCAGGCTCAATCTCCCTGAGAACTACGCTAATGGTATACATGTCTGTGGAGTACTCAGCCACTTGCGCGTTAGATTTACGAGCAGACTGTTCCGTTGATCAGATAATCAGGAACTTCGTTGTTGTACCCAACTGAGTGACATTTTTTAAAGAGTGAAAGAAAATGAAATATTCCATATCCTAAGGTTAAAATATCATATGTTTAGTATAAGCGGTGAAAGCTAAGACGAAATAATTGCTATTCTGTCGTGTAGTGACTTCGCCCTCGACTGACGCTAAGTTTGATAACAACAGCTTGCACATCGGTGTTTATCGGGGGTGGGGGCTTTGCCTCCAGATCTGTGAGAACCACAAATGCTGCTGTTAGGACCGGATTAATACCCGTAGTGACCCTAACGACTAAGAAGATTTTTCTGTCCCTATATAGGATATTTTTTCGCTTTCTTCGAACCACTTGATGGTTTACCTTGCCCCAGTCCACTCAGGTGGCCAAAATGAATTCTAGCTATAATTCATATGAGCCACATTCTGTGTGAGGCTGAATCTCTCTCAGAACTACGTTAATGGTATGTATGCATGTCTGCGGGGTACTCATTCACCTGTGCATTAATTTAATCCTCATGTGGTAATGAAAAGTGAAAGTGACATCCAATATTCTCTGTAGTTATTTGCCTTTGATTTAACAATGTGTCTATGTATCTATGTATCTATTTTTCTTTCGAACTGTGTATCTACCTTTTTTTCGAAGTATGCATCAGTCTACTCTGCAAATACTAATGAACATTTACAAACAAAAAAAGAACGCCACCTTTCTTTCAGTCACTTTCTCTCTAACTTTCTCACTCTTTCTCTCTCACTTCCTCTTTGTTCCTCCTCTCTCCCGCTTTGCCACTCACTTCAACTATACCTACTCTGCCAAATACATTTTACATCTATTTCGCTTTTTACCTCTAACTTTAACCTTTCAAACTCTTCCTTTGGAGTAAGAGTGACGCACAGGTACAAAGACAAAAGTTAGCATATTAAATATTAGGATGCTGTACTCAGTTAAGTGCTTTTACTGAGGTATTACATCATACAAAATAATAATACAGTTCTATATATAAGAGATGAGGAATTATGTACATTATTTGCATTATTTACATTATTTACACTCGACGAATATTTGTTCTCATCTTGTTTGTTGTTAACACAACGTTTCGGCTGATATACCCTCCAGCCTTTATCTGGTGTCTTGGGGAGATTTCGAACCTGGGTTCTCATTCCTATGTTAATTTTTGTTGTTGTTATTATTATTATTATTATTATTATTATTATTATTATTATTATTATTATTATTGTCATTATTCAGGTCACTGCTTGGAATCGAACTCGGAATCTTGGGGTTAAGAGCGCTATTGATGGGAAAATTATTTGTGCTAGACAGTATCTTACGGATTACGGGTTTTCACATTAATGGCTTGTATCTTATCTAGTATCCAATCAATTAGACCAAATAATAATAATAATAATAATAATCATAACAACAATAATAATAATAATAATAATAATAATAATAATAATAATAATAATAATAGCATCGAAAAATACCTTTCGAATGAGAACCCAGTTTCGAAATTTCCCCAACGCACCTGATGAAATCTGGAGGGTGTATCAAAACGTTGTGTTAACAACAAACAAGATGAGGACAGATATCCGTCAAATGTAAATAATGTAACTAATGTAGAAACATACATTTCCTGACCCTGGATTGCAAACGCATACCCTTCAAGGTGAGATTTATAATCAGATTGTTGGTCCATGATAGACTGCTTTGATTATCAATGTTTTTATCATCCCGGAACCTTCTCCAATCATATTTATGTATGGTCTTCCACTGATATATAGCCATTCTTTCATTTGAAAATACGTTATGGGTAAGTCGTGCGATTTCTTAGATGTATTCATAGTTATCAGAGAAGGAATATTGCTCCAAAGACTGCCTTCCAAGACTCATGCTAACTACTTCGTGTATGCAAGATTGAACGCTTGTTGGTTAAAGGGTTAGGGTTAAAGGGTTACCGAAGTGACATATCACCTTCAAAGGCTGCCTGTATCGAGGTTAAGGCTCTGTCTCATTCTTTTCTTATAAGTAGAGGCGGTCTACATCGCTATTGATGGAGAAATTATTAGTGCTGGTCAGTACCTTACGTGTTTTCACATTAATGGTTTGTATCCTATCAAGTGTTCAATCAAGTAGACCACATTTCCGTATGTGTATTGGTACTGCAAACACATTGTGGGACACTGTTTTATTGAATGTAAAGAGTTCCGAGATATATGTTTTCCTTGTCCTACTGTTATATTCTTTAGTGACGCGTGCCTTGTTACAAGCACCATTGTAATATGTTTTCATAGACACCTATATACATGTATCATTCCTCAGCCGATATAGCGGAACGGTCAAGTCATTGATGGAGATGCTGCTAGTCTGGTTTACGATTCTTTATTTTTTCACAAACATATAGGCGTAGGAGTGGCTGTGTGGTAATTAGCTTGCTTACCAACCTCATGGTTCCGGGTTCAGTCCCATTGTGTGGCACCTTGAGCAAGTGTCTTCTACTATAGCCTCGGTCCGACCAAAGTCTTGTGAGTGGATTTGGTAGACGGAAACTGAAAGAAGCCCGTCGTATATATGAGTGTTTGTGTGTGTGTGTGTGTGTGTGTGTGTGTGTGTGTGTGTGTGTGTGTGTGTGTGTGTGTGTGTGTGTGTGTTTGTGTGTGTTTGTGCGTCTGTGTTTGTCCCCGCAACATCGTTTGACAACCGATGCTGGGTTCGGCAAAAGAGACCGATAGAATAAGTACTAAGCTTATAAAGAATAAGTCCCAGGGGCGATTTGCTCGACTAAAGGCGGTACTCCAGCATGGCTGCGGTCAAATGACTGAAACAAGAGTAAAAGAGTAAAAGAGTAAACGAGTATATATCAGCATATATCCTGACCAAACTCCAAACTTATATCCTTTGAGAATATTATAACCAGGTCAAGACTCTTTTTCATTCCATGCATACTCTAGGCATACAGTTTCAAATCAAACACGAAGGAGTTACGTGTAATTTTGGTATTTCTGTTACCTTGTGAACCAGTGAGATACCCTTCATCTTTCTTCAACACGAATGAAAATGAATTTACAGAATGTATGTACGTATATATGTATGTATCTATGAATGTGTGTAACTATGCATCTATGTCAATGCACATGTGCATATATATAAATGATGATCTGTTTGTAGGCATTTGTATATGTGAATTTAAGACGTTGACTGTGTTTCTATAAAGAGATATGTCTAAAAGAGAAAAATCTCAACAAACTATATTCGAACCCTTAGGTTGTCTTTTCAGTATTTGGTATAATGCACGATATGTGTATTAAGGCACGTTATATGTGTACTAATTTTCTTATTTAGAAATTTTACAATGGACAAATGTTGATTTCAATAAGATACAAATGTGAATTTCGAGGTCTGTTTATATTTTTTTCTATTAATGTGTTAATTTAAATCTCTACTAAACGTATTTGAATCTGTTTTGCATTCGTTTAGGGTAACTAATGGATATGAATTGAAATAGTCTTCTGTTAATTGCACACAAACGTAATTAATCCACTGAGAACACACACCGATATGTACTTCAAAGGAAGGTGTTTTAACTAAGCTGCTCATATTTCATTTAATACCCGAAAGATGACATTCGAATATTCTTGTCATTCATTTGATGCACATGAGAAATGCGTGAATTTCTTCCACGTAAACTACTATGTTCATAAGGGAATTTATTCATAGATTGTATAACCAAATCGTTGAAATCTAGGTTATATGTAAATGTTTAATGACTTCTGCATTTTAAATGATAGAGAAAAATTACCGAATTGATAAAAATCAGTAATCAATTTAGTGTGGAATCACAGTTACTGCAGATAATCGTCAAGGCAAGTGTTATAAATGAATGGAATTATAGATAAATTATAATGAAGAGTAAGGTTTCATTCATACCTTGCGGAATACATTTTCTATAATCATATTACTGATTATTTCACAGGTATATAGCATGATTTTTCAACTTTTTTATTACGTTGAAAATACACCTAAGCTATATTTATATATTTGTACGTATAATTCTCAGTCAGTATACACGTGAAGTAACACCCACACGCAAATATGAGACATGTCTGTGCAATCTATATATATATAAAACTAAGAATATGGGAGGGTTGTGTGTGTGTGTGTGTGTGTGTGTATAAATCTGCAGAACTTCTAAAGTTCGCAATTGATTTCCTCCAAACTGAGAACATACATTACTTATGTCCCAGAGATGGTCTTAGACTCTTACAATATTTTATATAATGAATAATGAAGCCCCTAGGAGCATAAAACCCGCTTTCCTGGAGTACGTACGACTGCCCGAGTAGTCCACGCATTGCTTCTGTTCAAACTGGAAAAAGCAGCTACTGAAATGATATAAGTAAATATCAAATGGATGAACCGATGTAGACTTCAAATTGCGTTGTCTAAGGGGTAGCAATAATAGCCTATTCCCGTAATAGCATAGGTAGTAATTTGCTGGAATAAAAGCCATTTGGAACTCACTATACTTATTATGAAAATATGCTAACATAAGTTAAATCCTATTTTCTCTTCACTTCATTATCAAAGCCTTCCTTATAAGCATAGCCGAAGCCAATGCAAATATTCTTCAGCTATTGATTAGAAACCGAAACATCACCTGTATATTAACCTACTAATTTATGGTGTCTAAAATCCAACCACATTAGTTAGAGACCGTGTTCTTTATGTGACCTTGCGAGCTTGGATGCAGAATTGTTTCCGCTTGGGAGTTGAGTTGTCTTCACAATGTTCGCATGCTGTTTATGCGAAGGTGTTCATGGTTGAGCAACGACTATTGATTCTCAACATCGTCAGCAGCCCAACGTCACGTGATTCCACCACGTTTATTAGGATCCGTGTCCTTAATGTGACCTTGCGTACCCCGACACTGCATGCAGAATTACTTTCGTTTGGGAGCTGACTTGTCCTCACAATAATCGCATGCTGTATACGTGATGGGGTGCACCGTTGAACCACGACTATTGATTCCAAACCGAAATATCGCACGACTGTGTTGTTTTCAAACGCTTCCTTGCCAATTCCACCCAACTTACTACGTCAATTCTTTCATGTAGATTTCTCTCATGTGGCGCTGCTCTGCGCGCCCGTAGACTTAATTTCTCCCATATGTGTAGTTCCTATGACTGCTCATTGTTCAGCGCGGTAGCAGCAGCGCCGACAGCCGCAAAGATGAGTATATCCACAGAGTTTTTTGGTGCATTCAAACATCACATTCCTCCCACTCACTTTTCATTGACAAGATTATGACATATCACTTAGTCGAATTAGCCCTTCATTTACGCTACAAATGCTTTGTCGTCAATGCTGCACTTCCCTGTATCTCATGTTTCAACTTAACTTTAACATATATGCAAACTATGCCATTGAAATCCCGAGCAACACTGTGTGTGCTAGTTTTATATAAATTTGCGTGCGTGTGTGTGTGTTTGTGTGTCTCTGTATGTGTCTATGTGTGTGTCTGTTTGTGTGTGCGTGCGCGCTTGTATGCACGTGTGTGTGTGTCTGTGTGTGAGTGTGATGTGAACATGTGCGAGCGTGAAATACGTATATATTAATGTATGTATATACAGGGCAAGAGAGAGAGAGAGAGAGATAATTGGCAGACAGATACATACACATACATTTCCATATAGATTTCTCTCTCGGTATGCCTAGATGTACATATACATATATTCATATGTAAATATAGACGCACATATAAAATATATGTCTGTATGTATGCATGCGTGTGCTTGTATGTATATTACATTCATACATACTTATATGCATAAAAACATATATGTATGTAATTTAGTAAATTTACATTAATAGCATATCAATGGAAAATTTTTAGAGTTATTTGCCTTATCAGATGAGTCTTTCACTTGGTACGATACTGGGAGGGATCCAATAAGTCTCTAGTCTTGTTAGATTATTATAAGTGTATGTTCAAGATAAGATGCATCCTAAGTAATTTCAGCGTCCCATAAAACACGTGATGTAAACGCTTTTTACATCAGCTTTTAACTGCGGATTTTTTGTAAAATGTTTATAGCCTAAATTCTATTTCAAGTTCAACTACATCACAGCGTTAAGTACAATTGTTGCATTAGTACATCCAACTTGTTTGAGCATGTTTTGTTAAGCGAATTAGATTAAGTAGCCTTATAATTTCATCATGCATTTAATAGCTTGTAATTTATAACTTTGTTCATAGACAGAGGTTGAGTATTTCATCATACATGCAAATATAACGAATACAGAGATTAATCAGACCCGAATTTCAATTTTTCACAGCTAGAATAGAATAAGTTTGCTTATGAGGCCATTCTTAACATTACATTTCATTTTACCCAAAATCTTTGCATTGTCCAGTATGTTTATTAAATGATCTTTGTTTTCCCCGCCTGCACTTCTATGCAATGCACCCAATGAATTTACCTGCATGTTATTTTCTATACAATTGTATTTATATTCTATATAACATTATTACGTCTGAGCTTCTCTCTGCATAGACAGAAGCTAAGTATGTTTCTCCAATAATATTCTAAAAAAATACTAGAAGTTGATGAGGTAGATCATGTTTCAGTTGTCCTGTATGGGACAAAATTTGCTTGTGACTTACATTTCATTTCATGGAGAAGCCGAAGGTGCCTCTGATAATTATATATACATAACCTCATCTAATAGCCAGTGTCAAAGGAATTTAATTTTCGATTTATTTCCTTGTTGGAAGGTACAATTGCTGTCTGGAAACACGAAAGTAAACCGTACTGAAGACAATATTTCTCTGCACTTATTGAACGATGGCTAAGTTTACCACAGACATTTCATCTTACTTCGCTAAACAACGATAATATATATTTCAGAATTATATTATATTGATTCTTACTGATATTGATAGTTAGCATTCAGTAAATACTATTGATCCTGCAAGCCACGTTAAAATCTTTCATAACAGTCGTTACATTTGTCTAGAATTACTGCTCAAATAAGCAGAACTGTCTTCTACACAGTCTACCCATTGATGAAGACCTGATATACTTTTTTTTTTTTAGTATTATAATGCAGCGTCTTCTATATTCATATGTGGAAACAAACGCATTATGTGGAAATGAATATGTTAGTTGCATACTATGTACAAATAAGTTATTTCATCCTGTATTCGCATATATGCACACTTGTTAGTTGTATATTTTCCATATGATACCAATAAATCGATGAAATACTTCAGGAGAGAATTATAGCTATGCAAAATATATACCAGCTCATACGTACGTACATATATATATACACACGTACATACATATATACATGTGTGTGTGTGTGTGTGTGTGTGTGTGTGTGTATGTGTGTGTGTGTGTGCGTGTGTGTGTGCGTGCGTGTGTGTATATGAAACATGCATACATATATACGACAGGTTGATGAAAAGTTCCAGGCTTTGAGTAAAAGAAAATACGGAAAGATAAGTTAAATATAATTTTATTCAACATGGTCCCCTCTCAGTTACACACACTTATTGCAGCAGCCCTTCAGTTTTTCTAAGCCTTGTAAACGAACTCGGACGTTTGGGCCTCCAGCCAGGCCTTTCACAACACCCTAAATGTCAGAATCTTTTCAGCTCTCCCCACTCACACATATACATACACTCCCCCAGCCCTTATAGATAGATAGATAGATAGATAGATAGATAGATAGATAGATAGATAGATAGATAGATAGATAGATAGATAGATAGGCAGACAGACAGACAGAAATAAGCGAATGCTAGAATACATATATCGCTTCAAGATGGATCGTGTAATATGAATGTAGATGTGTATATGCCTAACCATACATATTAGCAAAATCTATAGCCTAGAATATCAGTTCAACGGATGTTTGCTCTCTTCTCGTTGTGCACTTTTTTCTTCGGCTAATTCTTTCGCGTTCTTTCCTTGATCGTGAATTTTTTTTATTATACTCCTGGTAAATACAGCTGAATGAGATACTAAATTTTTACCTGAAAATGTTAGTCATCTAATATCTATCACATAAAATACAAAAGTCTATGGGAGGTTTCAAATTAGTACTTATTGAATACATTTATGAGAAAATACATTCCATCCGTGACAATCTAGGATATCCTAACAACATTATCAAATGCCTGATTCTCTGTGGTGTTAGTACGCTACTTGCCGCAAATTTGGTTACTATTTTCTAGCAGGGTAAGTCACCGTATATAGATTATTTCGTTGTTTCGTTAAACCTATATTAGAGTGTATTGTAAGGGAGTACCGAGAATTGTACATCCACTATTTTTTTTATTATTTTACCGTTACATACAGCATATATACAGATGAGAACAAAGCAATATAATTCAAGTAAATTATACACATGGAGATCGTTATAAAGTTAGTATATTTACATATACATAGCTCTATTTACAAATATATAAGGGCATATCTGTACAAGAATGCCTCACGTTAACTACCGTAATAAACACATCATAACCGTGTTTATTACGGTAGTTAACGCGAGGCATTCTTGTATAGTTATGCTCTTATATATATATATAAATATAATTTAGGGAAACACGATAGATTCTTCCCTATGATTTTTTTCATGATAACTACTTGATAAATTCTTATATAAGAATTTATCTTATTATTGTATTAATTACATATACAGAACCGTAGAAATATTCATGATGTCCGAGAGATAATTTATTTTGCCGAGCAACCAAATGAGATTCAATGTGTTTAAATATATGACGTTTACATTTATAAGACCAATTATTTAGCAATGGAGAATCACAACTGTCTATTCAGTAATAGTTATCGGAAAAAATATGTTGTACTATAATAGATGTACATAACTATAAACTAAAAATAGTGGATGTACTAGTCTCCATACTCTTTATTATTATTATCAATATTATTATACACTCTAAAGAACCTTTACAGTCCTGAGTAGGACACATGAAATAACTCAGAGGAGAATTTACCGATGACTAACAACCCATTGTAAGCACCTGCATTAGATACTGACAATTTTGTTCAGTCGTCATCTGGAACCAATCAAAGAACTAACGGGGTAATCCGCTTGGATATTATATATATA
>NC_068981.1:121955498-121957538 GCF_001194135.2 Octopus bimaculoides | reverse complement strand
TATATAAGAAGAATAGAAAATGGAGATTAGGAAGTTAAGAATTGCTTATTTTAACAGCAAATACGTTAGTAATAAACAGTTATTAACTTCTTAATCTCCATTTTCTTTTCTTCTTTTAAATGAATATAAACTATATGTTTTTATATATACCTACTATTTTAAGGAAATTCATTCCTCAAAAATACTACGTATTGAACCAATGTTCTCTTGGATGAAACTATCCCTGCATGAGGTGTGTACAGATCCTCCAATTAAATCATATATTATGTATGTAGATAGATAGATAGATAGATAGATAGATAGATAGATAGATAGATAGATAGATAGATAGATAGACAGTGAGAAAGAAGGAGATGCGCATTTTAATAATATAGGGCAATATATGTTACTAACATCTTTTATAGTACAGTACATTTTCGCCGATAACAATCACTGGATACTCAGTTGCGGTTCTCCATTGCTAAATAATTGGTTTCATAAATGTAAACGTTATATATTTAAACACAATGAAACTCCTTTTGTTGCTCCGCAAAATAAATTATCTATCAGACATGATGAATATTTCTACGGCTAAGTATATGTAAATATACTAACTTTATAACGAGCTCTATGTGTATAATTTACATGAATTATAGTGCTTTGTTCTCATTTATATAAATATTCTACTATGGTTCATACTTTAATGTAACCAAATAACTATCGGTAATATAGAAAATATCTGAACATGACTAATGTTCATGTTTGCATATCGCTAAACTAAAGCTGTCAAACTAGATGTTATAGATACCATGCTGATGTTCCTTCTAACTAGTAATCTGAGTCAAACAAATCTCGTTTTTCTCTTCGTAGTAAGTTGCATAACTTTTAAATGGACGTTGGCAATATGTACCGACGACGATGTTTCTCTGACTTTAATGAACTTTGGCTAACTTAACCACAGCCATTTCATCGTCTTTGACTAAACAATAGATAATTTATACTTCAGGAAGAATTTAACTTGATTCATTGTGGTGCAACTTGTGCGTAGTCACTGAATATTATTGATCAAGCGAGTAATGTTAAAATACTTCATAATAGATGTTATATTTGATTCGATTTGCAGCTTAAACAAACAATCTTTTTTAAGAGAAAATATTTCATACATTAGTTACAGGAACGAAGATATTTTTTCTCGAGAAAAATATTATTTTTCGAAGCTGTGTACAAAGAATATATTGCACCGAGAATTCACTTAGAGATTTAGTTGTCATTCCTTCATATGGTGTAAATAGATTAGAATTCTCAGGAGAAAATTGGTTGAACAACATGTTTAATCAATTTATATTCCGCAATTAACAATTACATAAATAATTGTACTTTTAATTATATATCATAAAATTTAGCAATTAGTAGATGAAATTCTGCAAAACACTTTTGCATTAATGTCAACGACGGCAACTCATATTAAAATATTGCAGCCTTTAGTCTCCAACGGATATAAATATATACATGTGTGTGAGAGAGAGAGAGAAAAAGAGAGAATGAGCTTACTTATGAGTATAAATTTGTATATGTATACATATATACAGGTACATATATATATATATATATATATATATAATATTAGGGACAAAATCTAAAATTACAGGTAAAAACTCAATTAAAATCTTGGTTGTTTTCCCTAAAACTATATATATGTATATATATATATATATAAAGTGTAGTATATTGCCACTTAAGTGTGGCTGACCCCTAGGGGTGGATGTTACTGTTGCTTTTAGCCCCAGGAGGACATCTCCTCCAGCTGGCTTATCGACACACGACTGTGTCCTGTTTGCCAAGGGTAGTTATCCCTCTCACCAATATCTGCAGCACGAACGGATCCGGATTTCAGGGTTATTTCCCTTCGTCGGCGTCCGATAGCCGCTGACCTTGGTGAGAGAGACAAAAGCCTGGCAATCTTATATCTTCTTTTCAAGTGAAATTCTTCACTGATATCGAAAAGGTGAAAACAAGCAATGTTAATTCTCTAAATGAAGTATTAACAGTAACTGCACGATA
>NC_068981.1:121947904-121950622 GCF_001194135.2 Octopus bimaculoides | reverse complement strand
AGATAAGGAAACCATGATGATCCTCTGGAAGACATTCGTCCTCAGCCGCCTGGATTACTGCTCACAGCTGTGGTCACCCAGCAGTGTCAAATTAACAGCAGACCTTGAAGCAATCCAGAGAAGATTCACAAAGAAGATTGTCTCTTGGCAACTGCTCAGCTACTGGGAAAGGTTGAAACAGCTAAGACTCTACTCCCTGGAGAGAAGGCGGGAGAGGCATGCAGTAATATACATCTTGAAGATCCTGGAAGGAATTGTGCCAAATTTTGGCATTGAAAGCTACATCAATGCTAGAACGGGACGACACTGCATAGTGTCTAAGATCCCAGCAATGCCATCGCGCTTCAGGACCAGTTACTGCAGCAGTTTGGGTTTCAAGGGCCCACAGCTTTTTAATATTCTCCCAAAGAGCCTGAGGAACCTGCACGAAGTAGATGTAGGGGTTTTTAAATCAAAGCTGGACTTCTTCTTGTCGAGAGTCCCAGATGAACCTACCTCGCGGCAGGCGGTGCAAATGAGGGTTGCTAAATCTAACTCCATTCTTCACCAAGTGCCACAAATTGTTAGAGGCTCCCTGTAATAACAGTGTAGCAACACGGCGGTGCATCAGCATGGCCGCAGCTCTAAGCTGAAACTATAATAATAATATATATATATATATATATATATATATATATATATATATATATATATGAGATAGTAATTTTCTTTCAGTGCCTTATTAAGACACTCACCGTTAAAGTTTCCACTCATTTACTTATATATTTGTCGTAAAACTTTCGTTGCGTCTTGCAACCTTTTCAATAGTCGTTGATTGCGTCCGTTATCCGAACTGCGTTCTTTTTGTTTGTTTGTGCGCATGTGTGTGGGTCAGTGTGTGTGTGTTTACATACACATGTATGTGTGTATGTATATATTCATACATACACGGTTCTTTTGGTCAAACTATCGTATATCCAGCTGCTTAAGGTGCCAAAATAGCAAAAAATGTCGAGGTAGATTACAATGGTTTTGCTATAGAATGGTGAAACACTTTTTCGTTTTCTGAAAAAGCAACGTTTTGGACTTACGATACTTCTGCATATTAACAACGATATATACTGAGTGCATTAAACTATATATTTGGAGATGAACTCACTAATCAATTGTGTATTATAAAATATAATAAGGAATGAACTTGAGCTGGATAAACCGAATACTAATCATTAGAATCAAGTTAATCTTATAATCCCTTCCAAACAGAGTTGTGACATTATTCGAGCCCGAAACTGAAGTATCTTCTCTCTTAGTATAAATCTCGTTTGTGGTGATTTTGTATTTAAGCGCGGTGGAATCTATACAATTTCTACATTTGGAATTAGTGAAATTGATCCATCGATTTATGGAAATTTCATAACACTTTCTTGTAAAACAAAAATGTGAATGTTGAATACGTTGCTCTTGCATTTATTACTTAAGACTGCTTCTATCCCTTCAAGTAGTAGTAGTAGTAGTAGTAGTCGTAGTAGTAGTAGTAGTAGTAGTAGTAGTAGTAGTTTAGCTCTGAAAGGACGTGATTGAGTATAGCAATCAACATCGATATCCAGCCATTTACCCAACTCAACTCGTTAGGGTTATCCAAAGCTTCGTCATATAATGCGTCATTACATTTTTTGAAGGCGGTTGAGAGTAATTTAAAGCCGATTTTATCTCATTGATCAAGATACCTGAAAAGCAGCTATAATTTGTTAAATAGCATCATCATTCGTCAATTTTAAAACTGCTCGCCAAAATACTGTCAGCTGTTACTTAATACAGGCAGAAGTTTCTTAGGCTGCAATTATACAAAGCAGGTACTACTATGCAACGAAAAAGTCGTAGTAATAATTTCTTTTTACAGTCTTCCGCTAAGTATTTTTTTTTATCTTTTCACTTAGTCTTGCATCAGTTACAGGTTTGAAAGTCGGAATTAAATTGACAAAAGGAGATTAAGATAGTTTTGCTTCATTTGTACTACATATTTATTATGGTTATGCTTATGTTGTTTATATTTCTTATTTGTTTTTGCCGTTTCGAAATTCCCTTTCTTTTTTCATATACTTATGCTGTTCAAATATTAAATTGAAATTTAAAATATTTTTGGCTTTAAAATTTGTTAAGTTTCACATGGAAACTAATTCATACATTTGGTGATTAGCCGTACTCTATTAAATGTCTGGTATTTGATTCATTGACCTGGAAATTCATATAATATAAAGCTGTTCCTTACAAGATTTCAACCTGCAGAAACTCAATTAAATGAACTCACGTTTCAACTAACGCAATTGTATAAAATATTGTAATGTAAGAAATACGTAGTCTCAAATTTCACACTGAAATTTATGGCTGATTTATGCTTTCGCGACTAATCAAAAATAATCTATCAAGTTGTGTTACATTAACATCATTTATACATATTATTCCACTCAATGTTCATAGAATTCGTACAGATTCAGGTATTCTGTACGTGCTTGCTTTGAGAATGTCCTACCGTTTAGAATGGAAATTAGTTACAGTATTTATTTTATGTGAAGTTGTATGTATTAATGTACAACGTACATTGTTAGATATTTACAGTTATAGCTGAGTTCAGCGAAAAGATTAGAATTTTATGTGAGTTTACAGTTTCCTTATACTACCATTACAGCAAGTGCATCACACACACGCGCGCGCGCGCACACACGCACACAAACAAATAGT
>NC_068981.1:121937310-121947894 GCF_001194135.2 Octopus bimaculoides | reverse complement strand
ATATATAGTGTAGAAGTCAAATTTAGGCAAACCAAATTCTCATATATATTTATATATTAAATTTTTTTAATTCTGAAATCAAAATATTCATTTTAAATGATGATATCGAACTCACTTAAATTCTTTCATTGAGATAATATACAAATTCACATGATTAGCGACACACATACATGATCTTAAATCACAAAACTTACAATATACACTGGCTTGGTCATAATAAAAGTATCTCCCCCTTATAATACAAAAATAAGCAAATGCTAGCTATACTTAAATTAGCCATTAATTATTCTCCGTCTACACCACTTCTCGGATATTAAATAAGTTCTCCGACGCTGTCTACTCTTGCAAATATAAGTTTTACTCAACATTGCACACTACGATTCTGGACAGAGTCAAGAACCAGCCACCATACCAATTGAAACTTTTTCTGAATAATAAAACATTCCTCTCCTCTTACCATCTACCTATAGAGCCACCAGAAGCTTTATCTTATCCTGCATCGTAGCTCTACCTCCAACCGCCCAAAAACACTTCCACTCCCTGGTCTTTTGCATTCTATAAAAACACTCAGTAGGTAATTCGCATTAGAAAAATGCAGTAAATGTTAGTCTTTTTAGAAATGTATTTTCCCTAATGAAGTTGGTGGTGATTAAAAATCACTGTAATTGTCTTCTTTTTTATGACTGGAAAAACCGAACTCCCAGAAACGGCCGTAGGATTATTACCAGGATTAGTAACACTCAATCTTTTTTTATCTTATAGAGTCTTAACTTTTTATCACTTCGTTTTATAATCTGAAAGTCGACTTATGTATGTATTTATTTTCTTCAATATATTTTAAATTCATATATCTATGTATTTATATATTTCAATGTATTGATTACTCTATATATTTTTAGGTATCTAAGGGAGTTAGGGGTTGAGGATTCAACCCACTAAGGGGTAATATATATCCAATATACTGCTGGGAGAGTATCCAATTATTGTTACACCAGTGTTATACCAAGTGCAATAAGTGGGTGCCAATATTCTCCTCCGTTTGCTTATTGCTATATTTTTATATATCTATATAGTTTTAATACGTTTGATGTACTGAAAGCATATTTGGAGAAATTCGTGCATTTTGACTCGAGGGCTGAAAGAATATAAATGTATATGTGAAATTGATTTGCCTAAATTTAATTCTTACTTCTACATTATTCTAACGCTTCAGGTTTGAATATGTGAAGCACTTCAAAGTGAAGACTATGCACTGGAGGTAACCTTTTTCCTTATAATCATATATATGTATACGTACACGCAGCACCCACACACATATACTTATATGTATATGTATTATCTATATAGATATTCATGCACATAAGCATATACATATATATATATATATATATATATATATATATATGTGTGTGTGTGTGTGTGTGTGTGTGTGTGTGTGTGTGTGTGTGTGTGTGTGTGTGTGTGTGTGTGTGTGTGTGTGTGTGTGTGTGTGTGTGTGTGTGTGTGTGAGTGTGTGTGTGTGTATATTTTCAATATTCTGTTTTTTATCTATCTCTAACCTGTAACGCGATGTACATATAGTTATAATTTATATAAGTTAATTAGATTATTAATGACAGAGCCGACAAGATTCAACAGGATCATAGGCTGATTTTGTATTTTGTATTTAAATACAAAATCATTCAGGCTTAACACAGCGGTGACATATGGATTCGTTGGGCTATAATATAAATCTACTCTCTTGTTGAGGAAGTGCCAATCAATTGAATTATTCTCTTTCTATATATGTAATGTCATGGTATATTTTTGAAGTTGAATGTGATGGTTAATAGTTTTTTTACATTCTGTGATGTTTCTCGTATACAGAGATATGATTTGGTAAATGCTGTCCTATCTCCGTTCGTTTGAGTCAAATGTTTATACAACTGGAGTACGTAGGGAATACTTATACGATTAAAATGGGATAATGAGGGGATGTTATATGTATGATATCATCTGCTTTCAAAGTTGCAGTTAAGTTATTTCAAAGCGTATATATAACGTTATAGCGTGTAGTTATGAGTTTTAAAGAATTGAAGATCATAAGTACAGTGACTGATATGCTGCAAATTCCTGGATATCAGACACATAAGCTTCCG
Source organism: Octopus bimaculoides (assembly GCF_001194135.2). NCBI lineage: Eukaryota > Metazoa > Mollusca > Cephalopoda > Octopoda > Octopodidae > Octopus > Octopus bimaculoides. Next base: position 121,945,756 of record NC_068981.1, on the reverse strand, counting down.
TAGTTGAGGTGGGCATGAATATCCCTTTGGATATATATCTGAGTAGTACTCTGTCTAACCCTGAAACTTATGCATTCTATCTGTCTTTACTTTGAGACAGGGAGTGAATGTGGCAGGTTTTTTCGTTCTGATCTAGTTCAAGCAACCTCTTCATGTCCGCGTAAGTTCCTTCAATATCATTATAGCGACGATCTCTATGTCCTATATACTAATCCCATTACAAAGTTAATGCAATGATCTATACTCTAAAGGAAATATTAATATAATCATCATTTCAACTTGTAAAAACCACGCTACACACAGAGAGTCAACATATTGTTGCCTAAAAAAGACAATAATCCAATTAGTAATAAATGTTTTTTAGCTCATTCAGCACGAAACGTACGTACGGTGTTCTCGGTGATGTAGATTCTAGAAGACAAAACTTCGATACTGGAAAGTGTTTGGTTGGAATATGTCATGTTTGCTCTACCAACAAACCAGTTTTGTCTTGCTGGATATTAATAATGTCTTGATTGAATGGGAAATAAAATTTACGAAATAGAAATAGAAAAAGTGCCTCATTTGCTAGTTTGGAAAACAATAACACGTAATTATGGCGTATTGTGTGTAATTAAACCTGATGTATATTTGTATGAAGTGGATATACATGTGTGTGTGTGTATGTGTATGTGTGTTATGTATGTTTGGATGTATGTATGTATTAATATATATATATGTGTGTGTGTGTGTGTGTGTGTGTGTGTGTGTGCGTGCGTGTGTGAGTGTGTATCTAAATATATGCATATACGTTCGCACAGAAATTGCTTTCATATAGAAGTTCTCCATGGTAAGTATGATTTTACAGAAAGGAACACAGTCGGTGTAGCAGCACAGCTGGTAGAAAAATAAATTAAAATTTATATTGTATTACAAAGGAAATTTAATTTAAATATGTCTATTGTATATTATAATATATGCGTGTATATATACATGCCCATAAATATTTGTTGATGTATATACATATCAACAAATATAAATGTGTGTGTGTGTGTGTCTTTCTGTGTGTACGTGTGTAACTGTGTGTTAGTGTGTATGTGCGTGTGTATCTCTCTGTGTGTACGTTAAAATGCCTGTGCAAGAGCATATGTATCTTTCTAAGTTTAGTGGAGAAACTTCCTTCATGCATAATTCATATAAGGCATAAAAGCATAACTATTTCTTTGTTTTAGCATATTCTTTTTCCTTGTTTTACAGTTCCTCATATTATCTTATTACACTTATTACTTTATTTGATGCCATATTACACTAAGAAGCATTTTTCTTTCCGAACTCTGTTTCAATATATCTAGATTAAATGTTCAAACAGACATGGCTGGTCGAATATTAGATATGGTATGTATATATTCTATTACTTAACTTATTGACTATTGACATTTGAAAAGTATGTTGGGAATGCGTGAGTATCATCAATATGAAACTTTTACTGGCATACCTTTATGTTTTATTAAATATAAAGTTTGATTGAATATATCGTTATACTAAAAGGGTCGTTTCAGAAATATCAATACATGTTTAGAGTTTTTTTGTTATTTTTTTAGAGTTGTTATTTGTGAGTTACGAATAAATACATTACGATACCACTTTGTAGAATTATATATATATAGAGAGAGGAAAATTTCGGGCTTAGGTCATTGTCTTCCGCGATCTTTACAAGCGTGCATATTGCGTTTCAAGTAAAATATCACAAAACTTAATTACATTTTTTCTACGCTGTTCATGATTCTATTTTTGTTTCTTTTGTGTTCAATCTTGTTCATAAATAATTCTTCTATGTTTTACCAGAAACACGAACATGAAGCTATATTTTTCCCTGACTTTCCTTGTCCTGTTTTTCAATGCAAACCAACTTTATTCGAAAACCTGGGATGCGTAATAGCAACTATTATCACCATATAGTAATACAATGTAATCACACAGAAGCATTATCAATAAAATATATAGAAAAGGGAAAACTATTGAGTGAATACAGGACTGAGGTTGACTTTCATGTCTCAGGGTTTGATGAAAGAAGAACCACCTAAGTACCGATGATGACTCGATCAAAGTAGCTCAACTAATAATGATAGGAGGACTTGTGTCTATGCAAAATCTTGTTATTGGTAATATTTAAGTTTCAGGTATTGAATAACGAAGAAAATATGTGAGATCCATAATCATCTCAGCAACATTAGAAGTATAAAAGACAACAACACCGTATTTGTATGCGAAACAAAATGTATTTAGATTTAGATTAATTGCATACCATAAAAGAGCATTATATAGTGAAAGATCTGAATAAATTTTGCTATAATTTTTTTTCCATTCGCTCATTTGTTACACCGAAGAAACATATGGCTTATTCGTTGAGATACCTGAATGAGTGTTAATTTCAACCTTCATTTCATTCATATTGATGACGAAGCTGTATTCAATAGATTGAAAATATAATACAGCATTAATAATAGAATGTCTCAATAAAGCAATTCCTGAGTGGTCACAAAAAGGAATTCACGCTTAAAATGATTTGTAAATTTATTCTGAATCCATCGAAATTACACATTACACATGCAATAACTATGAACGAGTGTTTCTACTTGGATATGAATAGAAAACAGTTAAGATATCAGGAAATAATATCTTCCAATTCCTTCCAATTCCTTCCAGTAAATGATGCTTCGGAATGAGATTTTAAATGCCAAAATATTTCAAAGACACGACGGATATATAAATGAATACTTTTATGCATATACGTATAAGTATGTGTGTTCAGATATCTATATGCGTGTGTGTGCATTTTACCACCAAATACTACACACAAACCTTTTGCAATATTCTCTCCTTTACACTTTCTCTCTCCTTCCATAACTTCAGCTTTCAGTAACCCTCCTCTCTAACATTTCTGTGAGGTCAAATCACGATATATTTTCTGGCTTTCTATTCTCTCTATATACTTTTTTCTTTCTTTAAGTCTCTGTATTTCAGTCCATTTTAATCAGTGTGCCTCTTACACTACATCTCCCTGTGCGTATTGTAGTATCATTTTCTTTCTAAGACTCATATTACTTACTCTGAATACCCCCTACATTTCTCTTTATAACTACATTCACTTCTCCCTAATTGTGCTTGTTTACGTCCATCTTCTCATCATCGCTACATTCTTACCTCTTTCTCTGCCTTTTCTACCACTGATATGGTCTGGAAAATCGTTATGAGTATAGCACTTCGGGCATACACATTTACTATGACGTGAATCTTTTTATATTACCCAGTTTTTTTCGTCCTTCATAATCATAAAGCTCTCTCTCACACTGTTTACGTCATTAGCACGCCGGACAAAGTGCTCAGATATATTTCATCCGTTTTTGTGTTCTGTGTTCAAATTCCAGCGAAGTTGACTTTGCCCTACATCCTTTCAGAGTCAAGGAAATAAGTAACAGTTGAGCGCTGGTGTTGATGTACTCGACAAACCCTATCCTCACAAAATTTGCCTATATTAGAAAGAATTATCATCATCATCATTATTATTTTTATCATTGTTTTTGTTATTGATGTTGTTAATAATTAATCTATTAAATGCTAAATTAATTAGCAGAGATACTGTCTTGTCTCGATGTCTAGTAACATCGAAACTCTCTCCTACGTTTCTTGCTGAATATAGGATTGCACACTTTTTTTAATGTTGACAATGCAGATCCTAATTCACATTTCCTCAGTTGTGACAGTGGAAAATGCTGCAATTCTGTCGTTGTCAACAACATTTACTCTCTCCTGCAAAATTAGTTAAAACATGTCGAATCATATACTATATAACGAACAGTATATGAGTCAGTGGCACACTTCTAAAGAAACAAAGAGAAAATTATATAATTTATTATTATGCTGATATCCGGCTGTAACATACTTCATTGATACAATGTCTGTTAAATGAACATAACTAATTGAACTGGTGACTTGAATAAAGTTTCAAAACAATTTCAACGACAGTGAACAAAGGCCATAAAATAACTCATTTTCGTTAGTGCTGAATATAATTAATAAAATTGTTTTAATATTATTTTAATATTGTTAATTAAAATACAGAGTAACTTTATTACATTGATCATAGTTTCGAACATTTTCATTTTATCCAGATTATTACAGGCATGTTGTTTTATATCTGATGCTCATTGAGATATTTTATATTGATATGAACGTCTGTGCCTATGGAAATTGTCGAGATGTTCAATGAAATTCTGTGCCAGTTTGGCTGTTATCTTATGTTGCTCAATATAATCATGAGAAAAACGGTTACTAGCTGTAGTTATATTGCAATAATAAGTGTTCTGTAATTAACATAATAATATATTTTAAGACAGTTAAGGGAAGCGAAAATGGTCTGTTGTACTTTTAAATTGATTATTGTTCTTTACATTCTAATATTTTATTATTAGTCTCTTTACATGGAATTCAGAGAAAGAGGTTTAGATTATTTCCAGATCTTTCAAGATATTGTAATCCAATAAATACAATAATAACTGGTGCATCTGAAGCTCCTGTGAGCATCTAAAATTCCATACATTTATGCATATAAAGACCAATATTGACAGCTTGAACCAATAAATATACAAATATTCACGTTTTGATGATGTGATGCTAAATAAATATCGAATTGACAGTAGGTTTTATTTTATTGTTTACCAGTGAAAGTTACAATTACATGATTAATTGACACATTTTCGCTTTTGGGAAGCATTATATATGCTACAGACATTTCTTTCACCAGTAATCTTATACAAAAAATACATTAAATAGAATCTTCAAAAAGCTAAAGAAAGAACCACAGAATATATTTTGGAAATTAATTTTGACAGTGATGCTTTGGTATTATGCCGTACAGTGACATTTTATATGAGAAAATGCTAATCCTTGGAACAAAATTATTGAATGCGCTTTGATCAACATTCCCGGAAAGAATAACATCATCCAGAATATCATAAATCTATATAATAATCTGCTTGTTCATTCACCCGTCATACTTCAGCTAGTAAGGGAGGTAGAGTGAATGAGAGACGGAGTGAGTAAGAGGTGAAGTAAAAGTGAGAGTGGGGGAGGAGTGTGACCAGAGAAGTACAGAAAGATGTATAATAAGGCCAGCTGCGTGAGGCGTTTAGTTGAAGGGAGGGGGAAAGTTCGAGAGAAAAAGACAGTGATAGAAACGAGGGAGAGAAAAATGTTAATGACGTGCAGTAGGGTGTGGAGGGAGAAGTAAAGAGAAAGCGAAATGTTTAGGATGTAGTATTTAGCAGATGGTGATGTTCTGGAGGTGATGCTAAAGAAAGGCAGATAGAGAGAGAGAGAGAGACGAACAGGGGAGGCAGTTACATTAAGAGAGAGAGAAAGAGATGGACAGAGAAGGTAGTTACATAAAGAGTGGTAGAGATGAATAGTGTTTGTACTGTCAGTAAGGAAATGAAATGAGCTTTGTTACTGAAAACTCTATTCATGAAGACGTGGTGATGTATTGTTGTTAGTGAAAAACATCTTTATTTAACTAAATTCTTCTACCTGTTCGTTCACGCTTTACGCTTTATTTTGTTAGAGAAGAGATGGAGTGAAGGAGAGGAAGAGGGATTGCGAGTGTGAGTGAGAGAGCAGATAGCCAGCCGATGCATTATGCTGTCTCTCATGTGGTTAGTGAAAGTGAGAGGTGAAGAGAACGAGAGAAACTTTAAAGTCATGAAGAGAGGTTGAAAGTTTGTTGAAGAGGAAGACGGAAAAGGATATATCAAGTGCTTAGAAAAGGGAAATTTGAAAATCATATTATTATTATGCCTTGAAGTGAAATAACTTTGCAAGAAAAAAATTAAAAAATGCAAATCATCCTCTCTTTCTTAAATAGCTTCTGATAGTAGTTTTCATTCTGTAGGATTACCACGGGTCCCACTAGTACGATTTTAATTGCCCGATATTTATTTTACTTTTAATTTGTTTTTGTCTTACTAGAGAGAAATTATTTTGCGTAAAATATTTTTGGCGAAATTTTGCAGCTATAAATCGCTATATCTCATATGAAATACATACTGAATAAATATTCGTCCATCGACATATCTACTAATAATCATTTTTTAAAATACGTTTACCTTCTTGATCAACACAGACACAGATATACATACATACACACATGCGTACTCAGGCACACTTGGTCATACCGTTGCATATATAGATATAGATATTTGTGTATGTGTGCCTCTGTGTTTTGTGCGTGTGCGTGTGTGATCGATCGTGGTTGTGTGGTAAGAGTAAGGCGAAATTTGTAATAACGACGTACTCACAACTACAGATTACCTATGCGATGTGCTTCACTTCTCATTGGCCTTCATTGAATATAATATATAGTTTATGTCGGGCAAGAATTGTGAAGAGTGTGGACTTCCAGGTACGAATTGCAGGTGTAAACCAAAAAGGCATTCCAAGAAATACATTTTAAACGTTTATACTAGCCTCACGTTGAATTAATCAACATATGATTTAGTTTGTGAACGTCTCATCTTATCTCACAAAAATGTAACTATATATTACACAAATGTCACTGGTTTGCAAAGGTAACAGCGCAGTACAATGGTACAAATTTTACATTATGGTTGGTAGTAATATTCCTGCTAAAATTTTCAATAGAATTTTCTATCCTTTTCAGCATAATAATATTCCCCGCCCACTAAACACAAATACAGAAAGGAGGAGGAGCGGTATGATGCTACAAAATTTGGATGCACCAAACCAAATTAATGCCTCAAGATTTGTTGCGAAAACCGTCATGGAAAATATGATGGAAGCAATCAATATAATAGCTTGTGCCAAAGATTACCTTATGATTCCACATTTTTCCTTCATCGCATCAGATATTGTCTTTCAGTTCAAACGCCACATATTTCTAGTGGCGATGTCTCTTTCGATAACAATCAACAAATCTTATGCTAAAGCATGAAATACAATACTTTTTCAATTATTTTTTTTTTTTAGGGGTTCATGATATTCCTATTGGAGTTTGATTACCTGTTTACTGACATTTTTCATCTGATAAATATTTACATAATGAATATTGTTATAGAAACGTTTTCAACAGCAACTCACATGTTATCTTCTCTTGAACCTTGGTGCAACTTTGTTTTACTTCATATACAGGTCTAGGTCAGTGCGTGTGCATGTAGGTTTGTCTGTGCTTATATTTGTGTATGTGTGTAACATATCGATTGGTGGAATATTTCGAGAAGGCATGTTAATGTAAGGAAATTGTACATTAATTTTCTCAATAGGCAAAATCCCTTTCAAATTCTATTAAAATTCTTTTTCCAATGTATAAGAAGTCATCATTTCAAAATTATTTCTTAGATCATATTTAACCAAAGATTATACAGATATTATGATATAATTATCTATATTAGTAAAAAGCAAAATTCTGTCTATCTGTCTAGGACCCCTCAATCTCAGTCTATATTTGCTTTACATAGATATTATACATTTTGGAATCAGGATTATCTCGGAATTGAAAATCTGCCGTTCATTTCGTTCTTGGACATCCAGCATTGGGACCCAAATTCAAAGCATTTAGGCTGCTATTTCTAGCAGGTAAAGCATGACCGATTCACGCCATCTTGGTTGGCGTTTGTCAGATGACATCAGAGACCAAGGAGGGAGAGAAATTACATTCGCGTCATTAATTTTACGTCGAAATAATAACTCTAGGACAAATTGACCAACAGTTGGAATCCAATTTGGGACCGGAACTGTAGAATGATTGCATTACAGAATTAATTTCGTCCTTAACCTCTGATCAAACACCGATATATTCATCATAGATGTATTATAATTGTGCTATTTAATTCTGTTTAGTTTTGAGCGGTAGGTCGAATTAGCCCTCCGCAGGCGCTACCTTACAATTCCGAACGGAATGCGGCTTTTAGGCTAGTATTTTATAAATTCATGAGAATAATATTGGTAAACAGAAAAGCATGCACAGTTATGTAGAAATGTAATATATAGCATCCTATAACTACTGTTTAGATATTTAATGTCTTGCGATTTCAACAACAGCCTTTGCTATTCATTATGAAATTATATCGAATATGCAACAACAAGCTGACGCATTCCTCACAATGATGAAATATGACCCACCATGACATTTGAAATTTTATAAAACATTCATAGTTACATGCCTGCATCATATATACATATATATATACATACAAACACATATATATGTATATACATATACACACACATTTAAATACACATATATATATATATACATATTTTTTTCTACCTATCTATCTATCCATCTATCTATCTATCTATCTATCTATCTATCTATCTATCTATCTATCTATCTATTTCTCTCTCTCTCTCTCTCTCTCTCTCTCTCTCTCTCTCTCTCTCTCTCTCTCTCTCT
>NC_068981.1:121933856-121937055 GCF_001194135.2 Octopus bimaculoides | reverse complement strand
TATATATATATATATATATATATATATATATATATATATATATATGTATGTATATATATATACATAAATATATATATATACATATATATATATATATGTATATAAATATACATATTTATATATGGCTTACGGCCATATCACGCTGAAAGCACCGGTTCTCGTCCGATCACTGAAGTTAAGCAACGTCGAGCCTACTTAGTACTTAGATGGGTGACCGCTTGAGAAACCTAGGTGTTGTAAGCATCGCATACTAGGCGCAGGAGTGGCCGTGTGGTAAGTAGCTTGCTTACCAACCACATGGTTCCGGGTTCAGTCCCACTGCGTGGCACCTTGGGCAAATGTCTTCTACTATAGCATCGGGCCGCCCAAACCTTGTGAGTGGATTTGGTAGACGGAAACTGAAAGAAGCCCGTCGTATATATGTATATATATATATATGCGTATGTGTGTGTTTCTGTGTCTGTATTTGTCCCTCCAACGTCGCTTGACAACCGATGCTAGTGTGTTTTCGTCCCCATAACTTAGCGGTTCGGCAAAAGAGACCAATAGAATAAGTACTAGGCTTCCAAAGAATAAGTCCTGGGGTCGATTTGCTCGACTAAAGGCGGTGCTCCAGCATGGCCGCAGTCAAATGACTGAAACAAGTGAAAGAGTATATATATATATATATATATTACATGAAAACCGATTTACAAAATGTGTTCATTGATTCTATCTCATAGATGCCTGTTTAATCAGTTTAAACTAATTCTGAATTTGTTTTTGAAGACGTCAATATTACTCTATACATTTATTCGTATTGGAAACATTAGTGACTGATACGCATGCATCTTTTCATTGATGCTACAGGTTTATTTTGATCAATTTGTCCGTCCTCACTGTAAAAAGCACCTCAAACTCATCTGCCAGTAATAGTTACTTATTTCGTTCGTTGTCTTTGAGTAAATCTTTCATCTCTTTATCTACTTTTACAGAACCTGCATACTTACATATGTAGTCTAAGATAAGATGATGTGATGTATCTTCAGTAATGCTTTGTGTAACTAGTGTTGCAGACGAGATGCTCTAATAGGGATGATTACTTTTATAACAAAACTCACGGCATGCCTAAATATATGCATTATACAATTGCCAACCTCCTTGAGAGTTAGCCCAATAAAATGCTATAATGTTTGGAATGGATTCGTGTACTATGCGAAAAGAAATAATGTATCAAAGATTGCTAGTGTCCCTTTAAAGGAAATTGCAGAATGCATATGCAGAGGCATATAGTTTGAATGTGCTATGACTATACTCATCTGGTGCTTACTGCATCATGGGCAATATTTTCAATGTCTCTTCTTGTGTAGAGAAACAACTAAATATGCTTACAACGTCTATCAACTGTGCTGTTTGATATATATATATGCTGAATCATCAAATTATAGTTAGAAGTAGTCACGTGTTATCAAGTCGTTCTTCAGCTAAATGTGCATGTCTGTTGAAATTACAAGTATTCTTCGTGTAAAAGTGTTGTCTGATAACTGTAAGTCTTGCTGACATAATCTCACAGGTGGTAGAATATCCATTAAATAACATATCTTCGCCATTCAAGAATGCTTCTTTTAACAACACGCATCTTCCGATATCTTGCTTTCTTTCTTGCGTGCAAGTGAGAAATGTGAAAGAATCAATCTTGGCATTTTTAGATTATCTTATGTTCACAACTACAATTCGAGTGTTAAGTACACATAACTAATTTTCATTTCTTTAGTTCTGTCTTATTTTATATTAGACTGGGTGGATGTTATTATAAAAAGATAGACGTGCGATTAGACTAGAAATGGTGTTCAATATTTTTTTATATATACTGCTCCTACACCACCACAAAATCAACAACTATATTTGTCTTTTAACGTTGAAGTTATGCGGGGTTTTCTTTTTCTTCATTGGAGCTGCTCTTTAAAAATGAAATACATTACAACACGGGAGACATGAAATATAGGCACTCATTAACTATTTGTCACACAAAACTGTAATTTCTATTCTCTTATACTTCCGCTGCAAAACATTGCGAATGGAACTTATGTAATATTATATCTAATAAATGCTGTTTAATTATCGAATTCATAGGATAACAAAATAAAAGTTGTTTGTTCGATGCCATTCGTCAATGCTGGTATTACTGATACTTTAAAGATAATATGAATCCTAATTTCAATAAAATATTTCCTTTTACATGCATCGATTTTAATACTTTACTTGTACATTTAAATTTTGTTTGCTAACATTTTTCGGACCACAAAGGAAACAATCTATGAAATCTAATGCATCTAAAAAGTTCAAAATATATATAATACATTGAAACAATTATGAAAATATCAATTATAGACAGTCAATGGGCTGCATATTCAAAAGGGTTAAGGAGTACAATGCGTCCATGAGCCTCTGCTGTAAAATCTTCGGTTGCTTTCATGTACTTTATTTATTCCGTTCGTTTTTTTTTTGTTTTTTTTTAGTCTAAATGTCACTATTACTTTTTCCCTCTGATATCTATCAATCGTTATTGCTTCTCTTCAACCCGGGGCCATGTATCGTTTTGAACATATAGCGTTGGATTTGAAGGAGATTTTTCAAATAGATTGAACAAGCTGAACTACTATGTAAAAGTTGCATTCTTGAATCACATTTACAGAGGATTTTATCAATTATATTCTACATCAATACTAGAGGATTTTCAATTCACATAAATCAATCTTAATTTTATTCATAAGGTTTACTTTTCTCTACACAACTTGTAAATTGACTTTCGATGTTTTGGATAAGTATGTTATTATGTTCATTTCGACAATCCAAATGTTATGATATACTACTGAAGTGAAGAAAATAGAAACACACAAGGGCTGTTCGATTTGGAAACCCCAACATTTAAGACTCTATTGTTTCCCTGTGATAGCAGAAATAGATCAAATCGATTGTGTGTGTGTGTGTGTGTGTGTGTCTGTGTGTGTGTGTGTGTGTGTGTGTACATATATATTATTCAGTCTTTTGAAAAAGCATTTTTTTTTACTCTGAAGTGTCACATACATGAAATTATATGCCATTGCTTATGTCAAAAGTATACGTCTCCGCTTCTGTGATCAACGGAGACCATGAACTAACCCGAAGTTAACACGAATATAGAAATACATACATGCATAAATTCGGTGTTCAACTCACA
>NC_068981.1:121927755-121933480 GCF_001194135.2 Octopus bimaculoides | reverse complement strand
AATGGGTAAAATATTATTATAAAATCTGGTAATTAGTCATATATAAATTAATATCGATTAATTATCAGGAGGTCAGCACATCTAAAGAATCAAAGAGATTCAGAAATATTATCTGCAATCTCAGGGGATTAAGGTACATTATAAAAAATAACGTCGACCACTAACGTGGACAATTAATGCGCTAGAAATAGATCACATCTTGTGTCTATTAAGACCTAAGTTGTTCTCAACATGAAATATAGCAGCATACCAAAAACGTGAACAGGCAAGACATTACAAATCAGGCTGATGAGGAATAGACAAATGGTAAGAATTTGTTAAATCCGAAACTAGTTCCTGTTTAATAATGCTTTTTTAGGTGATTTTAAATGTCTTGCCCGCTCACGTTTTTGGTATGCTGCTATATTTCATGTTGAGAACAACTTAGGTCTTAATAGACACAAGATGTGATCTATTTCTAGCGCATTAATTGTCCACGTTAGTGGTCGACGTTATTTTTTAAAATGTACCTTAATCCCCTGAGATTTCTCTTTGATTCTTTTGATGTGCTGACCTCCTGATAACTAATCGATATTAATTAATATATGACTAACTACCAGATTTTATAATAATAATTTACCTATATGCATATATATATATATATATGTATATATATATGTATTATGTATGTATGTATGTATGTATGCTTGTATGTATAATGTAGTGTCTGCTGATAGGAATGATCAATTTCGACACCTAGGTTGAGCTCTTCACCTTAATACCATTATTTCTATAACTAAAGCATGATTCATGTAAATTTCCAGTCAATGGAAATATTTGTGTCCGTGTCTCTGAGGGAGTGTGTGCGTATTTGTTGGTATGTATGTGCGCGCGCGTGTGCATGTGTGCGTATGTCTGCACGTGTGTGTGTGTGTGAATTTGCATTCTAGTTTCGACTGCGAATTTCGCACGCAAATCCAGGCTTAATTTCATCACTGCAAAATCTATATGGAGATATAAAAAAATGGTATCAATATTCACATGACAAAGCTAAAACTACCATTTAAATCTGATTCGTTTCTTCCGGATAAATGCGAAAGTCGGGATATATTTACACTGTACTCTATATCCTCCAAGAATGATTCACACAATTTTCATCGTCTTAATCGTTTTCTAGACCTTACGCAGCGTCATATTAATGAGGAATGATTTCAAAAATGAACTGATTGTTGATGTTCTTTGGGAGAAATTTTATTCATACACCAATGATATTTTAAACACATTGTTCGATGTTTCATTACAGAGTCCAGTTACCCATGAGCGGTAACTATTTAGAAGAAGATAGTGCCATCAAAATAGTCTCCAAGTAGTCACTAATCTCATCGGAAGATGCAGATATGTCTCTAGGAAATCGCACTCTCCGCCTTGAGAAAAACAAATGTAGTTTAGATACTCCTAAATGACAAGGCATTCCTAGCTGAAATGCTTTCGATTAAAAAGTTTTCTCAAGTTAAGGCTGAATAACATAAAGCTGGCAGAGATTTTTCCATTTGATAGTAATAGCTCTCCAATTGTAGTTAACTGGCGGTGGGGGTCTGTAACCTGTTTAATAGCTGCTTATTTTTTCTTTAAAGTTGATAATATTTTTTCAAATTATCTTTTACGCGACAGATGTATTGTGCTTTTAAGTCAAATCAAATTTCACCAATTATACAGATTCCTTTTTTCCTTATATTTACTTTGCTTTTTGCATATTATTGTTATCGCACCCCGTTACACTGTAATTCAAAATAAACGCTTTTAACCAAAATATCACAGATTGTTATAAAATGTAGAAAGTTTGTGTGACATTCTCCCTCTTTCGGTAATCGAAGGACATATTATTCATTTATAATATTTAAGTGCTTGACTTAAATTAATTTTTCGTTTAACATATTTTCATTAGAAAACTGTGTGAAATAACATTTCATTATAAATCACCTTGCAAAAAAATTATATTATACTGTAGTTCGATTTGACTTCGTAAGTATACTTGACATTTAATTAGCAAGTGCGTTGATGTGTAAATATGTACAAATGTTAATATATAAATATATAACAATGTAAGAGAATGCAGTATTTCAGAACGACATTTTAAGGCAATGATATGTCTGGCGCTAGCTTTTTCTGTTAATGCTTACATAGTGGATGAACTTTTGTCATTACGCTTCCGCTATTCGACAGTAAAAATGTTAAGTACTGATGGTAACATGATGAGGAATGTGTTACTATTCGGAATATTTACCAACTTATTTATTCTCATGGCTATTATTTACCATGTGATATAATGTCTGCTTATTTGAACTTTCTGGATTTATTTTACATACTTGACTTTTATTTAGAAATATTTCATCTCATACATCTATCCTCATTATCCTAATGCTTTTATAAACTTTCTATAAAACGTAACTAAAATAAAGAAACGTGTCAGAAGAAATATTTCTAAATAAAGCAGTATTAAATCTCCGTAAAAGGCTGCACAAGTGCTAAAGAATACGGGAAAAAGGCCAAATTTTGGGGGATGGTGTGAAGATACAAATCTCCTGTTAGTGGATTAACGAATTTTTAACGAGATTAAAAAATATGTACCAGTATAATGTTTACTTAAAACTATATCAATTCATGTTATGCATTATCTGATTAGTGTTATTAAAACAAGAAAAATAACGTATAATGTTATTCAAATTAAAGAGTGAAATCATCATTATAAATTAAAGAATAAAATCTCATTATTACGTATTCCAATAACCCTGCTATTCTAAACTTCTAAAGATATCTCATTCCTATCACGGCTTTCGTGACGTTCAGTTTTTGCTGTATTTATCATTATAATTGGTGATATATACGAATCTCTTGATTAACTCAGATAACATATCTACATATTCCTATTTTCCTCAATATATTTGAAAGAATCTATCACATTCTTGTTTGATCAGAATTGGTTGTGTGCATCGGAGCATTTATTGAATTTTCTATATTAAGTAAGCAATAACTCTTAATTCCCCCAGGAACATTACAGTGTTATGTTCTACTAGAGCTACATATAAGCTGTGGCAAATATCATAACATTTGTAAATGTTATAGCGTTTATCATTTTTATTTTTGAAACATGTGCTCAGATACATAGGTAAAAAAAATGCATCTTTGCATGCATTTGGAGATGATATGAGAGCTTTGATAAAATAATATGAGGTGAAGGCCTGAACACTTTATTTTACAGGACAGGATATGAGTTACTGTTGACTAAAGTTAAAGGAACACTCTTGGTGATAGCGTAATCGTTTAACTTTTAGCAGTTAATTTAAATGTAAGAATTCTGTCGCTTTTGAAATTAAATAAATTATGATATATATGTATGTGTGTGTGTGTGTGTGTGTGTGTGTAGACGTGTGTGTGAGCGCGCGTATGTGCTTGTATGTGTAAGCATGTTTGTGTGAATTGAATATAGTATTTATGCATGTGTCTTGCATATAAATTTAGGTAAATTGAATAGTGATACTTTGAGTTGATTTCCTGAGTCACTAATTATATAGATGAAGTTTATTCAACAAATTATTGCGATTCAGTAATGGACTCTACATGCACGTAACCCAATACTAGAAAATAGTAACATCTAACTAAGACAGATTAAATTCAGGACGTTTACACTTGAATGGTATGCACTAGTGCTGAGATATTCTTTTTAATTGTACCCCACACAGACTGGGAGGAATCTAAGTTCATCACAAGTTTACAGCCTTATGTGTTTCCCTAGTTATCTTCTTATATATCTTTCCCTATTTCTATGATCTACGTCTTACATTCCCAATATACTTTGTATGTTTCCTCTGCACTTGTGACTTTCTCTCTACCATTGCGTGGTGGTACTAATGTTTAAAATAGGCGACTTAAGGCAATGCTAATAAAATGTTAGAAAAATGGGGATTAAAAAAGATTCCACTATTAGATACTGTTTCAACGATTAATCGGCTTGGCAGTCCAGAATCAATCAAAACTCAAATCTCCGGATCAGCAGAAATATGTTTGTTATATACTTTTTAATTATTAATATCTTTGACAAGTCCACTTGTCAATGAATCGTATCAATCCTATCTA
Source organism: Octopus bimaculoides (assembly GCF_001194135.2). Taxonomy (NCBI): domain Eukaryota; kingdom Metazoa; phylum Mollusca; class Cephalopoda; order Octopoda; family Octopodidae; genus Octopus; species Octopus bimaculoides. The sequence goes on along the minus strand of NC_068981.1, from coordinate 121,929,367 downwards.
TCACAAATACGATTCATATCAAAAGAAAGAAAGAGAGTCAGTAGGTTTATCACCATTAAAAATCACATCCATACTCAATGAATGAAACGCAAAATCTGAAATGACAGAGTTCAAATTAGAGTAATAGGGAAAACAACTATTTCCTTTATTTTCTTTAAAACTATTTCTTTAATATTTTTAGCCACGTATAAACCATCCATTTTTTGTCGAACGAAAAGAGTCACGTGTATAATATAACCAATACCTCTGGGAATCATAGGAGCATTATTGATGTTATAACGTGATTTTCGTTAAAAACGAAATATTATCCTGTTGTAATTTACTATGCGCCACGATATACGCTTTTCTTCTATGATTACACCTCACTTTCATGAATTGCTGTCTGGAAAAAGAGAAAATCTGAATCTCAGAGAAATAGGTTTGAAAATACTTGTCATCCCGAATTCATCATTTGCTCTGTCTATAGTAATTGTCAATTTTTCTGTTTTCTTATTGAATACTGATTTCTTTCCGTAAATTTTAAAGCAATGACACAAGCATGTGCGTTATATAGTTAGAGTCCATTGAACCAATTTCGTTATATTAGCATTGAACCAATTTCGTTATATTGTATCACAGAAGTATAAAATTGATTCAACGGAATCGGCGCTTTTAACGCAAAGGTTCAGGTAAATTAGTATCATAGAGTATTTTAGGAAAATACTATATACTTTCTGCCATGAACTGCCCCTAGATATTTAATTTCAGTGATGCCTCAAATATTAATAGGATGTGAAAAATGACTCACAGCCGTGTGAAGAGAAAGGAAAAGTTACAAGTCTATGAAACAGCATTAATGCAATTGAAACCAAAAATAAAAGTGGAAGATGACATTAAATCAAGGCGAATAGAATTTTATTTGTTAGTTATGTTGTATTCTGAAAACAATGAGTAATATTTTAGTATTCCCTCTACATTGCTGCTGCTGAAACGTCCAAAGAGAAAATTAGATTGAAAAATATAATAAGAAATATGTAAAGGAAAATGAAGGAAACGGGTGAAATTCACTTGTTTAAAAAAAACAGAATAAAACGTATTTGATATTTTATATTGAAGACGTATAAAAATATGGGTAAAGTATTTACTACAAAGATGCTAATTTGTTTGGACACAAATAGCTGGTGGAAACAACGATGCATAAACGGTTACTTTGGAACAATCATGTATTGTGGTGCATGTAAATAGTAAGGAGTTAAATGTCAATATTAAAACTATTATTATATAAGCTGCTGTCGCTGTTGTTATTACTTTCACGTCTTTCTTTTCCTGCATTTGTTATAATATGATTCATTTTTCCTTCTTTCATCAACCGTTCTGCTATATCAGAATATGAAAGTAGGATGCGACAAATCGGGAAATTTAAGAAATGTGATGTTTCATATAGCATTAGTTGTTAGTTGTGAAAAATGAAGCGAAAAACAACCGGCAGCAATTGTTAAACATCAAGGAAGACAATGCATTATAGTTTCTAGGTTGACACGCCGGGCGAAATGCTTAGCGGTATTTCGTCTGTCTTTACGTTTTGAGTTCAAATTCCGCCGAGGTCGACTTCGCATTTCATCCTTTCGTTGTC
>NC_068981.1:121925866-121927745 GCF_001194135.2 Octopus bimaculoides | reverse complement strand
ATTCCGCCGAGGTCGACTTCGCATTTCATCCTTTCGTTGTCGATAAATTAAGTACCAGTTGCGTACTGGGGTCGATCTAATCGACTGGTCCCTCCCTCAAAATTTCAGGCCTTGTGCCTAGAGCAGAAAAGAATAAATTCTAGGTTGTGAGAGAAATAGATTGCCAGCGAAGAATAGAATTTTACATAAGATGATTCCTCTCATTTTCACTGGAAACTTCACCTGGACCCCCAAACATCACCCCACACCTCTGAGCCACATCCTCACCCCTCCACTCTACTATATTTTCAAACCCACTCACTCTCCGGAGTCATTAAAAACGAAATCTTCCACATACACACATTTACGGTATAACCCCATCCTTTCGGTTTACCCTTCTTGCACACACTTTTATTCATCTAGTATGTTGTGTCTTTAACACACGTGCACACAAACCCACATCTGCAGACGCTCGCGTGCGAACACACGAACGCACACTCACTCACACACACACACTAACACACACAAACTGGCACGCGTAAACATAGATGCCCTCACACACGCTCCCTTCACACACGTACACTTCTACCCGCACAATAGTTTGTCTCATCGACATTGTCACACAAATAATGTCTGGTGAGCATACTCATAGCCACGATCACTTATTCTATACAGTTACAGTCATTGGTGCATGTTGTTCCTTCAGTGATATACTTGCATATATATGCTTCTACATTTCGGCAGCATTTCTTTCGGTTGGTACTTCTGAATCCCCGAATCTCACACTCCCTTCACCCCCTTTTTAATTCTGCTTGACCGTTATTCCTTCATTAGATAGAACCAACACACATACACTACTTCTCATGCTCCGCTCCACTAAATAAAAAAAAATAGATTCGTTATTCTCTGTCAGTTCCATCCGCCATCGTCTTTTTACTCTGCAACACGTGTAAACACATTCGGGTATTCAACTTCATTTAAATTAATTCTTTTACTTCTAGGAGTATGACATATTTATAGATACATTCCACCATATCCTAGATATTTTACCAACTTTTCTGGCCCGTTGTCCAATGTTGAGATGTTTCTTCTATCAATTTCTTTGAATTTTCTAGTTAGGAAATTCCTTCATATTTTACTTTTTTATGTCGCCTTTTCAAATTTTAGACTAAACTTACCCTCTTTGACTTGAAAATGCACTCATGACAAAATGCTCTTCAATCCTACATATTTTTGTGTCTGCGTTTTCATTCACATAAATAACACCTTTCATCTACGTCTTGGCATCAAGTGTAATTCCACAACATATTTACGCGCGATCTCATTTCGTGCTCTACACGCTTTCACACAATCACACACTAAGAAGTACACAAAAATCAACATCACTACACTCGCTAACTAATTCTACTATACTTGCACACAGCCACAAATCTTTAGATAGATATAAAAGATACTATCATATAAGAGTAACAACACTCTGCTAAATACACACACACAGAAATGAAATTTAATACATACATCTCCACACACACTACCCTCTCCCATCTTAACACCCTAACAGCTTAGAAATTTGTTCTGATTTCTATTACATCACCTTCTGCGTTTTTTTTCTTCTTTCAACCAATCGATATTTTATTACCTCTCATTTCTTTCTCTGCGACTGATGATGACCAACATCCGAAATGTGAAGCCGATTAATTTGTCACTGAACGTTATACCAATACCGCATCTGTCAAGCTATGCTCTGTGTTATTTCTACCTTGTTCTTCTTCAGCTTTATATCTTTACATTGTATATATATATTATAGTATTATAAACATATAGACAAATAGACAGAAAGATTGACAGATATGCATAAAGGTATATTTATATATGTGTGTGTTTGTACATATATATATAT
>NC_068981.1:121921913-121925600 GCF_001194135.2 Octopus bimaculoides | reverse complement strand
ATATATATATATATATATATAGGAAGCAGGGTCATTCCATTTAATTGACAAGGGAGGCAACCTCCCCACCGCAAGCGAGGTGCATTAAATTAGCTCGCTAATTTCGCATAGAAATTAATGCTCATCATTAATGCTTGCTCCATCGCAGGTGGTGACTCTGAATCTTCGTCTGTCAGTATTTACATAATTTACCCTGTTAGTTAAACAGAGCATGAGGCTTCTGTGGCTAAAGAGCATCTTACTCTTATTTCTAGCCATGCCGGTGCTCTCTGCACCGTTGGTCAGCTTTTAGCGACGGTGAAGTATTTCCTTTTAGGTTTTAGATTGCATCTACCCACCTTATTATTTTATAGCTTTTTCATTACAATTACCAGTATTTATTATTCAAAATTCATCTAAAAAATATGCATAATAAGGAAAAAAGGGTATAGTTAGTCATTGACGGACATAGTTTATTAAGCCTTTCCTCTCGTTTCCATCTTCAGCCGCTAGAAGTATTTCATTGAGCAACATCCCACCGTTTGCACGAATCAAACAGTTGTACGTCATTCTTTCTCGTTACATCTATCACTGTGCACCCTCTAAGTGTTAATGTTCCTTTATCTTTTAAGTCATTTGCTTTTTGTGAACCATTTGGTACAATGTATTTTTGAAAACGTGGTTTGCTTAAAAAGTGTTCATCATGGACCTTTGCCGATTCGTATTTCTTATCCATGTCTCGCATCCACTTGTAAAAATTGGAAGACATAGAGTTTTGTACAAGCTTTTCTCCGATGTTGGGTTGATGTCAGACGACTGGAGGTGTTGAAGCTGCAACATTGCTCTACATGCCACTCTCCTTCTGTGTATGATGTGATTGTTTGACTTGTGAGAGAGATCAGTTAAAGTCGATCGAAGGTGATTTTATCAATCCTGGATCGCTGTTTTCCATTTGCCAGGATGCCTGTTGTTTCATCTGTGCTTATATTCATGGTGAAGTACTCCGTCTTCGATTTGTTTATTTCTAGCCCACAGTCTTTGCTTCTTCCAAGTAGTCTTGTGCTTTTATGGGGCTAGAAGCAAAGAGAACAATATCATATGAAAATGCAAGATAGGCCAAATTATGTGATTCTGATATGCGAATTCCATCCTCCGTATGGGTTGCAGCTTTCATCACATGATCTATAAACGCCAAAAATAGATAAAGTGCTAAGGTATCACATTGCAGAATTCCACTTTGAGCTGTCAAGCCATGAGATTGTTTTCTATTAAGAAGGACATATGTTGTTTGATGTTCTTAAAACATTTAACTGCTGATGATATCTTTGGTTTTCCCTGTCCTTTCAAGAATCATAAATACAGTGGTTCTCTCAACGCTGTATATATACATACATTTTCACATCTGTATATATATATATATACATATATACGTGTGTGCGTGCGTGTGTAATAAATTACGATTCTGGTGAAACAACCACTTAAATAGTAGGGCATTTTAATTTTTACCCGATCCGGTGCCTTTTTCCCTTCAAAGTTATAAATCGTACCTATACCCTACGCATATTTGACTTTGTGCTCTCATCAGCTATAAGACCAATATGTAATTTGACAAACTCATTCTGCGAAAAACTAAGGCCGTTGAATCACTAACTCTGCACTGGCCGTGGATTTTTGAAACTGTAAATTTTTTGAAATGATTTTAAACGTTCCTAATCTTTTGGTTCGTGCAAACCTCTGGAGAAATTGGTTTTTCAAAATGATATAATGTATCCATTAATCAATTAAGAATTCATTGCAAATAGGTGTAATGCATTACTAAACTAATTTACTATAATTTACTGTTAATAAATTAACATTAATGTTAATAAATTAATTTATATTCATTAAATATCTACATTTTCAAATAATATTTGATATTTATAACATGCCTAATTTTATATTGAAGACGTAATTCTCAACTATATAATACATTAAACCAGTGCAACTTGGATGAAACTATTCCTATAAGAGGTTTATATATCCTCATAGTGACTGAATATATATGTGTGTGTGTGTGTGTATACTCAGCTGCACAAAGACATAGAATTTAATTAAATTAGAACAGATGGACGCATTAGTATAATAATACCTAAGATCTTCAAGAAGTTAAGGAGATAGACAAAGAAAATGTTGCCTCTACTACAAAATAGAAGTTAATAAATAAATTGTCAAGAAGACTCTGCCTGTCACTGATTTTCTTTGTTTTTTTTTATGGATCAGTTTTAATTTATAGACTAGTTTATCAAACATTGTATATCTAAGGATGAGAGAATAAAGGGAATTATCTGCTAGGGATAGAACTGAGAGAGCAGACAGAAATCATAGTTAGTATAGTCATAAAAATCATGTGGTTTGGTAAAGGAAAACTTAAAACAGATGTTGGCTGACAACTAAACAGGTCACCCATTAGCAGATCATTGATAATGAAATAGGGGAAGTCTTATCATGTAGTACTATAGTTAAATGTTTTAAAACAATGTTGCTATATTGTCTACAGATAAAGTTTATGGCTATTCAGAGGGTTATTAAGAAGAATATATTAACAAAAGGATAGAAATTTATCGATACTTTTGAGTATATAGCAATCTTTTACCACAATAGAAGGAGGAAAAGAAATTATTCAGAAAGAATTTAATATTTGTACATATTGTGCACTTAAATACTAACTCATCAGATGGTATCTGTGAATATTGATCAATAGGTATATACTGGTATTAATAATGGGATATTGAGGTAAAAGAACATTCTAATTATATACTAATGAAATTATATTCAAAGTATGTTTTATATGTAGTGAATATACCATTATAGTTTTATATAAGCTAAGTATGAATTTATAGAGATACAAAGATTAGCTTAATTTTTGTGAAGAAATAAAGGCTAATTATAAATTAGTAAAGAAACGAAATAAAATAATTACTTAGGGCAGAATACCATATAAATTAAATAGTTTAATTACTAATGCTATGGTAAAATATATTTAGTTTATTAACACCAATAGAGAAGATTTATAAAAAAAAAAGGATAATAATTCATAATATATTGGACTGAAAATTATATATTTACTTAATTAGTTAATATCAATAAAAGACTGATGTCTGGTATCAGTTACAGGAATATTTAAGTTATGGAACATTCAAATTTTACACTAATCTTTCTATATATAAACTGAGGGATTATATTATAGGTTTAAGAAGTAATTCTTGCCACTCCTTACCTGATATTTATAGTTTCTTGGTGGTACTTCTTTAGAAGGGTTATTTCTATAAAGGCCTTCAGAAAAAAAATAAGATCAGATGGGTAGAGCCATTTAAGAAAGACATAAATCAAGTAATTTCTAAAGATCATTTCAAACAATATTGTTTTACTGTACAATGTTAAAATTCAGGGTAATCAAGAAGATTATTAAGAATGAAATTTTAACAAAAGGATAAAACTTTTATGAATATTATGAGTATATCCAAATTTTTTTTCCACAAAAGAGGGAGGAAAAGTACGTTTCAAAAACTGATCGTACGGTTTGGTATTTCTTTGGATTGTAATTTTGGAACGCTTGAAACCTAATATCGCGATGAAATTTTTTATGTATTTTGTATTCCCATGGTAAAGGAACTTGACTTTAAAAAATCTGTCATCCACTTTGATTTATGTTATATATACATACGCATG
>NC_068981.1:121919737-121921508 GCF_001194135.2 Octopus bimaculoides | reverse complement strand
TTGTCCATCCATCACCGTTGGACAACTGGGGTTGGTGTATTTACACACCCGTAACTTACCAGTTCGGCAAAAGAGACCGGTACAATAAGTACTAGCCTTCAGAAATAAGGAAATTTATTTGGAACGTTTGCAAGCTGAATAAATAATATATAATGCTCCATTCTTTTGTACTGACAGACAGACAGACAGACAGACAGACAAACAATTAGATAGATAGATAGATAGATAGATAGATAGATAGATAGATAGATAGACAGACAGACAGATAGATAGATAGATAGATAGATAGATAGATAGATAGATAGATAGATAGATAGATAGATCAAAAATTATGCTCACGAATATATATATATATGTTGGAAGTTCGTGTTTATATTTGCGTGTGTGTGCGCACGTGCGTATCTTTACCTAATTTCTCGTGCAGCAACGACACAGTTAACGACATACATTGTATACATGAAACGTTAAGTTAACATTGTGTAGTATTTCAATCCGATAAATAGTTTGGAGACAATTGTTTCTGTAAAATAGTTTTTTAAAACTTTTTTAATGTTGATTTTCCTTTTCTAAGCTGACAAAGGTAACCCATTTTAACCAAACCTAATATGCTTCTATATCAATTAGAAATAATCGGAACAAAATATGCAGTATTAACACGTTTTTGTGAAGAATTTTTGCAGAAAGGTAACATCATTAAGAATGGGTTTACAAAATTAAGATGAACATTTCAAATGGAATCTTTTCCTTCAGAATACATAAGTAAGTTATCTAAGGAATATGATTTTTCTCTCCAACAAATTTTCAAAATGCTTTTCAACACATTTTAGGAAATTACGTTAACAATAACCTATTTATTTCTCAGAATAAATCTTAGAGATTTATAACTGAGTACCTTAGATGCATAATAAAAATTTTAAAGTTGGCAATGCATCTTTTTTTTTTATTTGAATGCCTTCCAGAAGATTAGATAGTGGTTGTACGTTCATTCACTACCGTTAAAATAATTGAAAGCTATGAATATATTGAATCATTCATATTCATTATCTCCTATGTCAAATTAAATTAACATCAAAATGAATGACTTTTGCTTGATATTTTTAGTGGCATTTATAAATAAAATTGATGGTATTTCTCTTCGTTATTTTATCTTCACTTTGCATTATGTCACTGGAATAGCAGCGAAACGAATTTGGTGGTTACTGAAGAAAAAAGAACGAGAGCGGGAATAATGGCTCGTCTTTAGCCTCAAGCTTTCGCGATATATATTGCTTTCTGAAAACAAGTGACATCTTTAAGATGTCTCACCATAATTGTGAGGGAATCAATTGGGGTTATGTTGTATAGCGACCTGTCCAGCACAGACTAATGTGGTACAATAAGACGCTCACGTTGAGCAGTTTTCTTTGAACATGGGTTCAGTTAGTTTCAAGTCCCTTCAATGTCGACAATGGACATGAACACGTTCAGCGTTTCCATTGTGAATCACAAATTGACCGTTATATTTTGCCCCAGCCATTTACTGACCAAATGAGCTGTTAGGCTCATAAATACTTTTACAATATGCTTATCACCGTTACCACATTCTTCACTGATTCTAGGTTTGGGAGAAAAGACATAAGATAGTATTTTTCAATTTATGTTTATGTTTTGTTCTATTTTCCTTAGCATAAGTTTTCAGTTTTTGTCATATATCATTCTAAAACATCTGTGATGTCGATAAGTTTAAATTTATAAGTAAGGAATTTATATATATATATATATATATATATAT
>NC_068981.1:121918369-121919193 GCF_001194135.2 Octopus bimaculoides | reverse complement strand
ACACACACACACACACACACACACACACACACACACACACACACACACACACACATATATATATATATAGAATAATGATAAATGGAGTAAAAGGCATATAAACAATAAGGAACTTATTGTTTATATGCGCTTTGCTCCATTTATTATTATTATTCATATCTACTCAAAATACATCACTTTAACTTGGTATTTCTACCTATTAAACGGGTGTGATATCCCAGTTTTTGTGTGATTTTTGCTTCCCATGGTAACTATTAACATATTTACATTAACAAAGTGTTTCAACCGAGATAACATTAATATATACATAAATTTATATATAAACAAAAGTAAATGAGTATATGCATATATACGTACAGGTATGTGCATACCGACATCCACCTGTATGTATAGGTGCATATCTGGGTACAGGACATTGCAAACAAACGTAGACGAGAACACACGAGCCACATAGAGAACATTCTACTTCATCAGCTACCCACGTTTTAACACCGGCGTTTCGACGAGCTTCGGGCAGGACGCAACGTTAAAACGGCTCGTCCCATGGATCGCAGATTAAATCTGTATACGCAAATTAAATCTAGCCATGGAGGAATGTAGTGGCGGACGAAAAACAAGACAGGAAAACAAACAGAAGGCTTTACGGCCAGACGAGAAAAATTATGTGTGTATGAACGCGATGAGGCACGGAACCGAGAGAGACAAAGTGGTAGCGTGTGTTACTTGGCGAAAGCCAAGGAAGGAAAGGATTATTGACCGGAAGCATGTGACCATATATATATATATATATATATATATATGTTATCGTTGTATGTTTTGTCTCG
>NC_068981.1:121914367-121917881 GCF_001194135.2 Octopus bimaculoides | reverse complement strand
ATATATATATATATATATATATATATATATGTTATCGTTGTATGTTTTGTCTCGTATCCGTGTATTTATTTCCTTCTTTTCTGGGCGCTTCGTTTATGGTGATATTCTTGATTCTGTAGACCAATTCTTGCATAGATGAGTCGATGGCAATGGCTGTATAGTAATGTTGGTGGGTGACGACGCTGATTAACTTGAGCCATTTTCTCCAGACATTTAGTTTCTCCTTTTCTCCTTCGAAGTGTTTGGGTGATGATGGAACACCGTCACTTAGTACAGTCTCGGGCTTCTGTTTCAAGCGATTTAAGCTCAAATCCGGTGGCTCACTGTTAATACAAATACATCAGGCTGACAAAAGGTTCTCAGATTGGTATAGGACTCCCCACAACACTAAGGCAACATATTAAATTGAAGTTCAGCAGCAGTTGAAATTGTAGAACATTGGTTGCATTCCCCAGTTAATACGGTTATTTCTTCAGTATCTTTTCTGATATGTATGTATCTATGTATGAACGTATGTATGTTTATATGTATGTATGTTTGTATGTATGCATGCATGTATGGTTTCTACACACCTGCACAAATACTTTAGACTAAATTAAACACACTATTTGTTCTAGTTCCTTTTAGGTGATATGAATTACAGCCATCCATCTACAACCTGTATTCTCGATACGAAGCAATAAATTGCTATGAGTTAGGCACTACAATTTTGTAATCAATTTAACCCCTCACCTGAAATTGCCTTGTGCTAAAATTTCAAGCACATTATTATTATTGTTATCGTTATCATAATCATCATCATTATTATCGTTATTGTTATCGTTACTACTACTACTACTACTACTACTACTACTACTACTACTACCACCACCACAACCACCACCATCACTGATAGACTGTTATCGATGTACTCGGCTAGTCTCCTCCCCCAAATTTCAGGCCTCATGGCTTTAGTAGAAAGGATTATTATTATTATTGCTGCTGTTGTTGCTATTGTTATTGTTGTTATTATCATTATTCAGTAATCTTGTTTTTATAGCGTGCTTCCACTGCACTACGGAGCACAGCTCTGTATGCCTTGGATATGTGCTGTGGTTTGGTGTGATGTTTTTATATTTACTATATTGAAAGTGCTTTATGTAGGACGTGTACGGTGCCTAGTAGTGCTATTTTCTGTATGTTATATATATTTGTTAATCGTGGTGTTTTTGTTATGTATTTGTCTGAATATTTTTTTTATTATACCTAAGGCACCTACTATGATAGGAATTGTTTCTGGTTTTAGACCCCACATTCGAGTTACCTTTATTTCTAGCTCTTTACATTTTAAAAGTTTCTCCATTTCTTTTAGAGAAACGTTATCATCTGCTGGTATTGATACATCAGTTAGAAAGCATTTTTTCTTCATGATCTTTGACAACCATATCTGGTCTATTGGCTTTAATTTCTCTATCTGTGTACATTGGCATATCCCAGACTATGGTTGCTTTGTCGCTTTCTGTGACCGTTTCTGGCGTGTGCTTATACCATCTTTTTTTCTGTTGTTATTCCATAGTGTTGGCATAGCTTCCAGTATATGTAGGCCCCAGCTCTGTCGTGTCTGTGAATATATTCCTTCTTAGCCAGGACTGGGCAGCCAGAGATAATATGATTTATTGTTTCTTATCAATCGCCACATATTCTGCAGTTACTTGTTATGTTTCTTTTCATCATATGTTTTTGGTAATTTCTGGTGGGGAGGCTTTGGTCTTGTGCAGCAATTAAAAATCCTTCAATCTCTGCTTTGAGTCCTGAGCTTCTCAGCCATTGCTGGGATTTTTCTCTGTCTATTTATTTTGCATTTAGTTTAGCCCAGTATTTACCATGTAGGGACTTTTCTTGCCATCGTTTTATCATGGTCCGTTGCTGTTCTAGTTTTAGTTTGGATTTCATTTGTTTTATAGCTTTTGTTGTTTCTTCTTCTTCTTCTTCTTCTTCTTCTTCTTCTTCTTCTTCTTCTTCTTCTTCTTCTTCTTCTTCTTCCGATTTTAAATCAATTTTAGTCATCCATAGCCATCTTTTTCTATGTCTGTCTTATCTTCAACATCCCTATGTAATTGACCATGCATTCATTTCTTTACCCATCTAGTTTCAGTTTTATTCGTTTTACATTGCTTGTACAGTGCCTTACCTTTGCAATCTTTCATCCTGCACAAGCCTGACCTTCTTACTTCTAATAATAGCGGTCCTGTGGCATTTTTTACATAGCATGCTATGTTGTTTTCTTCTACTCTAATGCTGTGTTCACATCCAATAAGTCCTCTTCCTCTTCTTTTTCTTGGTACATACAGTATATCTGTGTCACGTTTTGGGTGGCGTGACCCATATCTAGTGAGCAACGTCCTTGTCTTTCTAAGCTATTTAGTTCGTCTACTGTCTATGCGATTACCCTTGCTCAATATCTAAGCAGTGAAACCACCCAAGTGTTAATTGATTCAATCTTATTTCGTCCGTTTAATTTCGACTTACGGATCAGTTTCAGTCTGCGCAAGAACTCCGCCTAAGATTTTTCCGTCATTTCTTTCTCCATCAATTTATCAATTTCCAAAATCCCCAAGGACTTATAGCCCGTCTCCTCTATCTGCTTCATAACCTCCCCCAACGTTATCGATAGCCCGTCCATACATTTCATTTTGCCTCTCTTCAAGACTAACACACCACATTTTCTCAGTCCGAACTCCATTCTGATATCATCACTGAAAGTATACACCCTATCAACGAGAGAACGGACTTGGGCTTCATCTTTACCATAAAGTCTCAGGTCATCCATGGTTGACTTTTTGTTGGAAGCTTTTGAATACATACCCCACTTTTACTTTCCTCGGAATGAGTGTTAGCGGTATCAAGCACAGTACAAAGATCAGTGGGGACACGCAGTCCTCTTGGAAATTGCCCCTCCTGATTTTTACTGTCTCTAAACTTCCTCCGTATGCTGTCAGGTCCGTTATCCAATTCACTATACTTTTTCCCAAGCAATCGCTCAATATTCGATGCAATACCAAATAGGTTCATACATTCCATTATCCAGGAGTGTGGGATCATATCGTACGCCTTATGATAGTCGATCCATGACATAACAGTCTCTAAGTACAGTTTTGTCTATCAGGAGTTGATCTTCGGTACCTCTGCACTTACATTTGCAACCCTTCTGCTCATGTAGCAGGAATCCATTGTTTCCAGATATTCGAACATTCACTCTGCGAGTATTCCAGTCAATAATTTCCACATAAGTGGCAAATAGGATATTATTAATACAGTTCTATATTTAAGAGATGAGGAATTATTTACATTATTTACATTATCTACATTTGACGGATATTCGTCCTCATCTTGTTTGTTGTTAACACAACGTTTCGGCTGATATACCCTCCAGCCTTCGTCAGGTGTCTTGGGGAAATTTCGAACCTGGGTTCTCATTCCTATCGATGTTACTATTACTATTATTATTATATTATTATTATTATTATTATTATTA
>NC_068981.1:121913117-121914009 GCF_001194135.2 Octopus bimaculoides | reverse complement strand
TGTGTTAACAACAAACAAGATGAGGACGAATATCCGTCAAATGTAGATAATGTAAATAATGTAGGATATTATTATTATTATTATTATTATTATTATTATTATTATTATTATTATTATTATTATTATTATTATTATTATTGTTATTATTATTATTAGACCTTGGCGAAAGAGGTTGTATGGTGGCGGAGATATAAGGACCTGAAGGCAAACACTTTTCTCAACATCGTCAAGTTTCACCTGAAGAAGTTAATAAGGATGGAAAGTGGAGAGTTCCCTTCTCGCCATTTCCTGAAAGGCGGATGTGAGCAGCTAGAATGGTGCGAGGAAACGGGCTCCCTGAACATACACGTGTAATCGCAGAAGAGGAAATGAGAAAAAAGCATCTGTCCCATAAGTCAGGGCACCTGTGATTTCATGGATTTGTCCATGAGCAGCCCTCGAACGTCTCCTCCCTATGAGGATCATACATTGTTAAAATTGCTATTTTTTTAAATGTTAAACCTGCTTACACTCAAGACCCTCTCAACATCACACACTCTCACATAACTCATTCTTTCTTTTGGCCAGTAATGTACATTATGTTTTTTTTTTCTTAATGTAAACCCTTTGTACTCAACAAAGAAAATATTATTATTTGTGTAAAGGCGGAGGGCTGGCAGAATCGTTAGCAAGCCGAGCAAAACGCTTAGCGGCATTTTGTCTCTCTTTATGTTCTAAGTTGAAATTCCGACGTGGTCGACTTTAACTTTCATCCTTTTGGTGTCGATAAAATATGCACCTGCTGAATACTTAGGCTGGTGTAGTCCACTTACCCTCTCCCATGAAATTGATGGCCTTGTGCTAAAATTTGTAATTATTATTATTATTATTATTATTATTATTATTATTATTA
>NC_068981.1:121906253-121913107 GCF_001194135.2 Octopus bimaculoides | reverse complement strand
ATTATTATTATTATTATTATTATTATTATTATTATTATTATTAAGGTAAATAAATAACAATTGACAAAAACGGAGAATGGTATGATTAATCTTGCAAAGAAATAAAAATGTAAGTCCTATCTGTTTGAGAATAAGTCATATGTGTGCGTGGGATGTGAGCGCCTGTATATATATTTATATGTATCTCTGTCAACACGAATAAATAGATTAGATGTTGTGAAGGAAATGAAAAATAAATGAATGAAAGAGTAGAAATATAAAAAAAATCAATACATATTTATCATAAACATAAACACAAAGAAGCATTAAACAAAAAGATAATTTGCTGATTTGAAAGAAAAAAATTCAAATAAAAAGAAACCTATTGTGTTGTAATATCTATCGTACATATTGATTCTCTGTTACATTCTTGAAGACATCAGAAAATATATTATAATAAAAAGACCTAATGAACAAACAGCCTGCTTCTATAGAAATGTAAAGAAAAATAAAACATAGGGACATTTTTGCAAGAAATCTTTTGTATAAATTAATATTAAGAAAGGTTGAATAATAATATTGATTTCTTTGTCATATAATGACGCGTAATTTCAAGTAGGAATCAAAGTATCAAAGCCAAGTAAACGTGTTTCATCCCATGTTTTTTACGCATTTTCTTTATTCACAATAATACAGTGCACTCAAGGAAAAATTGTTTATATCCACAATCTCCGTTCTAAAACTAAATTTGTTGTCCATTTCCCGAGGCAAATGTTACTTCCTCAATCAAGGCTCATATCAAAACTCAAAATGACATACATAGCCAACAAACGCACGAATATATGCGTATATACATGCACGCACATATAACTTACATGGATCTTTTCTACTGGTATCACACTTAACTTCTTTTTTTTTTTCTTGGTATTTTGTTCCGACTGTTGCCAGATTTGGTGCACCGAATTCTATTTATATGCTAATTAGGAAAATGCAATTCGATTTTACCACGAATCAACTAATAAAATATTAAATGCTTTTAAAATCTACAAAATGTTAGTTTTAGCCAACCCAAACTTGCAGCATATTTCAATAGTAACAAACAAGACTGTAGTGTAGTTTGCTGCATGAAACACAATCACCAATAACGCGTGTCCGTTCTTTACGATATCTAATTCCTTTGACGACGAGAAAAATACTCTAACCCTAGCCCTAACATTAATCCTAACGCTATATCCTAACACTAAACCTAATACTGACACCTAACCCTAACACCAACGCTAACCATATCTTACAGTTTATTTTATATTTAGTTTTGCATTTTTGTAACTTTTTTTTATTGTTTCGTTGAAGACTTTTTTCCCTCTGAAAATTATTTCCGACATTTAACGATCACTTCACAGGATTACTTCATTAAAACTTATTGAAATATATTGAAATACAGTGAAACAAGGTACGGACGTGGCTGTGTGTTAAGAAATTTGCTTCCCAATTACATGGATCCGTTTGAATCCCACTGCGTGGCACCTTGGGCGCCTGCAGTTTACTATAAGCCTTGGACCGAGCACAGCCTTGTGAGTGGATCTGGAGGGCGGAAACTGTAAGAAACCCGACATATATATATATATATATATATATATATATATATTTGTGTGTGTGTTTGTGTTTGTTCCCCCACCATCATTTGACAACCGATGTTGGTGCGTTTATGTCCTCGTAGCTTCGCGGTCCGTCAACATAAACTGATACAATAAGTAATGGGTTTAAAATTTAATCCTGGGGTCGATTTATTCGACTAAAACAGTTTAAGGTCTCACTAAAATGACTGAAACGTGTAAAAGAAAAGAAGAATAAACTTCTTAAAACTTTCACCGTCCTAATATTTTAGTTTCATTTTGTTTATTAAAGCATTGTCGGCGTAATGTCTTTACTTTGATTTTGTGATAGAGAGGTATCACACCGAAAATACCAGCTTCCCAGTCCTGTGTTCTGGTTGCCTAAAAATTATCAAACTTTAATATATTTTTTTTTTCTGTAACATTTTCTAAAACTTTTCTGAAATAAATAAACCAGAGGTCGGATCCACCGTGTAAAATTGCATTAAAATTTCATGCCAAATTTAAAATTTCTCACTCAATTTTAAAATTGCAAAATTTATTGTAACAACAGAAAAAAGATCCATATATATGCAAATGAGCCTGCTAATGTAGAAATATGGATTTAAATTATGTCACAAGCTAGAAGTTCTGCGGTGAGGGAAGTACGTCGGTTACATCTATGAAATTTACCTTTAATGACCCTATAAGGCAAAGTCAACCTCAGCGGAATTTGAACTCTGTAAGTAAATATAGTGGGAATGTCGCTAAGTAATTGACTGGGTGTGCTAACGATTCTGCTAACTCGCCACCTTAGTGCTCCCTTAGAAATATTAATAAATGAATAAAATATATGGACATTACACAGAGATGTTTGATTGTTTATATTGATATTAATACAGGTTGAATAATTATATTGATTTGTTTGTAATATGACGCGGAACTTTAAATGGGTATCAGAAAATCATAGTCAAGTGAACAAGTCTCAATTTATGTCTTTTACACATTTTCTTTACTCACAATAACATATCGCGGGCAAGAAAATATGTTTATATCCACAACCTTAGTTCAAAAACTAAATCTTTTCTCCATTTCCCGAGGTAAATTATATTTCCTTCATGAAGTCTGTAATCGAAATAAATATACAACAAATGCACAGAACTAAACACTCACAAACACACACATATACAGGAGACATAGTGACACGCACACACATGCACACACACACACACACACACACACACACACATATATATATATATATGTGTATGTGTGTGTGTGTGTGTGTGTGTGCGTGTTGAAGATATTTCCTCATCGAATTGTGCTGTTGAATCGAGCTATACATTGCCTGCTAATCAGGATATTAACTTTAGCCACACATCCGTCAATCCACTATGCACAGGCGGCTATTTTGTAGGTAGATTCATTTCTATATTTCCCATCATGTCTCAATTGCTTCATAGGAATATTCATTTTATATCAGTACCTAACTGGTACATATTTTATTTTATTGACCCCAGAAGTATTCCTACCAAACTTTGTGCAACACCTACTTCTCTCTCTCTTATTTCAAACTTGGTATACACACATTACATGCTTTGGGATGTTTGAGGCAATTTTCTGAATCCATTAAATGGATTCTCTTCCATTTCCTCTGAAATCAATTCTCTCATTTGGTACACCAATCTTTTTTTCATTATTAATGCAACATCCCTCTACTATTCTGTTTGATCTCTTTTCTTAGTAAATGCCACTGTATCATTCATGGATAGTGGATGGTATTGAGAGGGTAATCTTTTCCTGTTTATAGCTATTATCGCGATAACAAATAAGAAGGAGGAAGAAATTTTGCTGGGAGATACATTTTTAACAACTGCACTTCACAATGATTTTATGTTTACCATCAAGTTCGTTAACTATTGTTTCCTACTAACACTGATATTCTCAACTGAGTAGATTTTCAGCTATGCTAAACGTTCTAAGTGACACTCCAGTTCAAAAATGGCACCATGTCGTAAATCTTTTTGAAGTCAATACACGTAATGCACAGTTTGTATATTCTTCCTTGTTGTTCATGTTCCTTTTGTAAGCAATCAGATTATCTTTGGTGCATTTAATTGTTTCGTGTGATATTTCTGTTCAATGAGTAGAGGATTGGTGTGCATCAAATGATTATTTGTCATAACTTATTGCGTCACGTAACCAGTCGACGAATTTTTAGTCTTTCGCTCCGATGGGTATCATTATGAATTTTTTCGACACACTGATACATTTCATCCAGTGAAATTTTATCCAAAATACTTAAACATTATCTTCTTCTTCTTCTTCTTCTTCTTCTGCTTCTTCCAATTCTTCCACTTCTTTTTCCTCTTGTAACTCATTTCGTTCTTAGTTCAAACTCGCCGGAATCAAACCTGCCTTCCTTCTCTCTCTCTCGCTCGCGGGTGTCGGAAAAATGAAGACCCGCTCATATACTTGGGGGTCGATGATAAACTTCTTACCATCAAAATGTTAGGATTTTTGCCAAAATTTTAATCAATAATGATAATTCTCATCATCATCATCATCATCATCGTCGTCGTCTTCGTCTTCGTCGTTCTTATTATTATTCAGTAGTTTTATTTTTATAGCGTGCTTTCACTTCACTACCGAGCACAGCTCTGTGTGACTTGGGTATGTTCTGTGGTTTGCTGTGATGCTCTTATGGTTACTGTATTGAAAGTGTTTTGCGTTGGATGTGTGCAGTGCCCAGTGGTGTAATTTTCTGTACGATATATATATTTGTAAGTCCTGGTGTTTTTGTTATGTATCTGTCTGAATATTTTTTTATTACACCTAAGGCGCCTACTATGAGAGGAATTGTTTCTGTTTTTACATTCCACATTCGAGTTACCTCTACTTCCAGGTCTTTGTATTTTGAAAGTGTCTCCATTTCTTTTAGAGAAACGTTGTCATCTGCTGGTATTCATACATCAGTTAGAAAGCATTTTTTTCTTCATGATCTCTGACAACTATATCTGGCCTACTGGCCTTAATATCTCTATCTCTGTGTATTGGCATATCCCAGAGTATGGCTGCTTTCTTATTTTCCGTGGTCTTTTCTGGCGTGTGCCTATACCATCTTTTTTCTTTTGTTATTCCATGGTGTTAGCATAGCTTCCGGTGTATGTAGGCCCCAGCTCTGTCGTGTCTGTGAATATATTCATTCTTAGCCAGGACTGGGCAGCCAGAGATAATATGGCTTATTGTTTCTTGTCAATCGCCACATATTCTGCAATTACTTGTTATGTTTCTTTTCATTATGTGTTTTTGGTAATTTCTGATGGGGAGGCTTTCGTCTTGTGCTGCATTTAAAAATCTTTCTGTCTCTGCTTTGAGTGAGTCCTGATTATTATTATTATTATTATTATTATTATTATTATTATTATTATTATTATTATTATTATTATTATTATTATTATTATTATTATTATTGATATTATTATTATTCAGCTGTATATATCCTCTCGTGTTTCCATACATTTGCGTCTATATATCTGACTTTAAAAGAATCAAAATCAATCTGTATAATTGATTTTTCTTCACGTCTGATACAAGATCGTACATTGAGACAAAGGGCAATACTGAGAACGATGTTTTTATATTTACTGCATTTCATACTCTTTTAATTTAGGAACTTCATGCTATTTCAGTTTAGGAACATCATGCCATTTCAATTAATTCATTAGTAAGAAACTTAATTTTTAACGAACGTTGATGTTCATTTTCTTTCCACACTGACACTGCTTTTGATTTTCATTATTTTTTAATGAACAGAAAACCAAATTGTGCTGAAAGTAGTAAGTATATGTTCCTTTAATTCATGTTTTCTTATTGATTATTTGTTAACATAATATAGAATTTGCCTTAACGAAATAAAATGTGCTGTAAGTGAGAAATCAGCGCCAGTGATAAGTTTAATCTACAAAGTGATGTTATGCAATACATCCATCTTCACACATGCGACCTGCAATTAATACATGTGCTTAATCAAGGGAATATGTTCGAACTGTAATCACCGAAGAGATTCTCTGGTGCGTTCTTCAGACACATTTTTGGACAAATACCAGCTCTGGTAACAGAGGAACTATTCGTTAATTAGAAATTTCTTCAAGTTCAATAAGGTTCTTCGAAATTTCTCGCAGGCTGAACATTTTCTTAGTAACTCTAATATCTAAACCTCTGAGACTAATTATTGTTTATCTTACTGTAATTTGTTAGACTGTTAAGTTCAGTTTTATAAATGAAATAGTTTGTTATATAATATATCCATATAAACTATACTTCTAAGTTTGCTGATCTCTAATGGGTTGCCCGTTTCATATTTTTGGATATCTGCACAGAAGCTGACCAGAACTAGAGTGCAAGTTATAGTAGCAATATAAAAAGAGGAGATAGAAAAAAGGCATTTATTGCATAAGCCAATAGTTGAAGGTTATTGATTGGCGTATATTTACATGTCTTTATTTACATGTCGTACATAAAGTTAGTGAACAAAGCAATAGTGATATATTAGAAATATAAGCACGACTGTAATGTAAGTACGAATTCATACAGCCATTTAACAATTGCTCAGGACAGAGTGTCCTGTATTTTGGATATAAAAAATATCCTATATTTCGGATAGAACTTATTAATTTTATAGATATATTTTGCAAAAGAGAAGCTATTATTATTTCTAAGGAATTATAGCAACTATAATTTTTTTTTATTATGCCAAAGAATGGAAAGTTGTTCAGTTTAACATCACCAGTGTTGTTTAAGATAAGGCTGCCATCACAACATTGAAGCAATACATTTGTAACGTGACATATCAAGCAATATGTAGAAAATTTATGATACAAAGGAAATTTTATTTACTCTCCAGCAATGTGTTAGGTACTAGAGCATAAGCTTTGTTTACGTCAACGAAGGAAACTGTAGTCGCTTGGCATGGGAGAATTATCGTCCAGATATCATTCTAATATTGACCTACTGCCTTAATACTGATTTAATATATTTCATAATGTAGTAGTCAATATTATATGGTAGAAAAGAAACGAATCATACACGAGGTTAATAGTGACTGAGTGTTGAATATTCGGCGTAGTCTAAGAGTCAAAAATTCATTTGTTGTATAAAGACTCAATCAAGATTTATCGACTTCCATTTGAAATGGGAAATGTTATCATACAGGAAAACAGCTTTCTCTCTCTCTCTCTCTCTCTCTCTCTCTCTATATATATATATATATATATATATATA
>NC_068981.1:121900939-121905687 GCF_001194135.2 Octopus bimaculoides | reverse complement strand
CTCTCTCTCTCTCTCTCTCTCTCTCTCTCTCTCTCTCTCTCTCTCACTCTCTCTCGCATTCTTTCCTTCTCTTTCACGTTTTTGTTCTCTCTATTTCCATATTAGATTTTAACTAAGTTCGGTTATAAACACGCTTTGATTCAGGAATGATTTGTTTTCCATTTGTAGCAAATTTGTATCACAGTAAAGCTCTTCTGTTGGATAGACACTGAATATTTCAGCAAGGTGAAAGGAAACGGGTATTTTATATTCAGTGGAATATCGAAACCGCTGCAAGTGAATACATGGTATTTTGGCTGACTCTTAAAATAAATTAACCTCTCTCTCTCTTGGGACGACGAATTCTGTAATACTATTTTAAGTGTGAGATTATGAATCTTAGAAAGATAACTAAAAATGATATAGGTACCTATGTAAATTAAATTACTGCCGTGTAAGAGATATTTTACAGAGTATATCTTACGATATATGCGTTAAAACATTATGTTCGTTCTCCTTCTTTCTGTGTGCTTTGCAAGATTACTTTGTATTAGTGATTTTATAACGATGACAAGAGTAATTTAAGCTCTTTCATCATACGACTGAGACAATAATTCTGCACTAGATGATATCGACTTAAGCTCAAACAAGAATTTTGTCATCGCACGTAAAGTTAAGATACCGTTTAACGAATATACATTCAAGTTATAATATGCTTACCATACAACGTTATTACTGAAAACTTATATCAAAATTATTCTTTATAATGAAAATATATTGGGTTCAAATTTTGGTAATTTTGGAATTGGAGGTAAATCGATTAGATTGACCCCAGTGCCCAACTGATCTTTTTGTTATTGACTTGAAGGGATGAAAAGCAAGGTCGACTGCGGCGGAATTCGAACCGAGAAAGTGAAGACGGATGAAATGCCACTAAGCATTTTGCCTGGCGCGTTGATGGGGCTTCTAGCTCGTCGCCTTATAATGACAATATATTAATATATCAAAAGCATTTCATTTTTTATGGAAATGCAGACACGCAGCTACGTTGGCCTAGGTAGGACATAAGTGCAGTCAATCCACGTGGTTACAGGTTCATTCAATTGTGGGCTCTGGAGCAAGTGTATTCTATTATAATATTTCTTCCGTTTAGCAACCATTAGCAATCGTTCTGTTTGTTTCCTCTTTCCTGTACTGCAACGCCTAGGTTCGACTTCTTATGGCGTTGGAACCTCAAATGTGTTGAAGAGCACTTCGATGGGTATCTCTTTTCTTCTTTACGTATATCTATTTTTTAGCTAGTTTGAATGTCTTTTGCGCTCCCATTTTTTCGCCTCTTATCATATACTTCATTTTGCCTTTTCGCTTTGTTACTACTCCATCTTACTAACCTTCTCTTCTGTTTTCATATATTTTGAAAATCACCTTGTAATCGATATTAAAATACTTCGTCGTATTTTTAGTATCACCTGATAGCTATACTATTTTCTTTGAGCTCCTGGGGGAATTTCCAGCATGGCACCTTAGCAGCGTCCATGTTCGTTATGGTCTTCCAGTACATATTACGAAATGCAGAAAAAATGTTTTTACTGCCTTCTCGAAAACCTGAGATAATATCGGTTCTATAAATATTGGTACAATTTACGCAGACGTTAGGGATCGTACTTCTAATAGTATCGTGGAAGGTCAATCACTATTTCAATGAGTTGAAGCAGCTGTTAAGCAGATCTGACTATACATTAATGGTCGAAATTGGGCACTTGAGTTGTGTAAATGACTTTCAATTATTGTAATTTTTTAATAGAAATCTCAACCGCAGACCGTGATTTCAAAATTGAATTTGTGTGATCAGCACTGAATAAACTGCTCACTGTAGAGAAAGGAAATTTATGTAGATTTCATCAAGGTACATTTTTTTTAAAAGTTGCTCTAGAATGTGCATTCAAATATGAATTTAAATGTTGGTCTCTCATAAAGGTTATAACAAGCAGACTCAGTGGAACACATCAAAATCAGTGGAACACATCAAAATCAGTGGAACACATCTAAATTAGTGGAACACATCAAGGTCGAGCGAAAGATAATTCTTAAGAGAAGCATTCATCGAACACTGAATTATATGGAAATACATCATTATTAACAACACCTTTATACAACGCAAAGTTCAGGGAAACTGTTGGGGAGAATTAAAGCGGAAATTGTATATCACCTCTTGATTTGGAGACCAATACTTAGTGATAGAAGAAGAAACCAAGAAACAAGTGTGTTTCCTATATAATTTCAAACACGTCATATATACATAGTAATAATGTGGAATAAATCTTTAAAAATCTTATATTTTGGATAGAAAATATAAAACAGGGTAAATATAGCTACTAGGATATTTTGCTGTATGAGCAAAGTAATAAGAATATATAATCGTAGCAACATTACGATCAAACATCTAAATAGCGATAACCTGAATTTTCGGGCATTAAGATATGGCTTGAGAATATTTTAGCTCGAGGCTTTCTACTACTGTAAAAATGCCAAAGCGTATTCTTCTTTAACATTCCTTATTTATGACAGAGCACAGCTATACATTGAAGACATCATCTCATTTATAAAGATGTACAATTTTAATATTTAGTCTCCAATGAAATTAGATTTATAGAAGAGGCTTTATAAAGACAAACATGGGTAATCTATGTTGTGTTCATGGAGGAATGAATTTAGATAAATCAGTATACATGTTGTCAGAACATTAAATAAATACATCTATAGTTGTGTATTATATTAAATAAATACATCATGATATTTGTGTATTATATGTTAGGCTGTTGTTTGTACAGGCATACATGTCACGTACACACATATAATTAACGGGAAAATACGCTGCTTATTTCCCTTGTTATTTGAAAGCACAAAGGTATTATAAATACCAAAATATTTTCTTTTATTCTTATCATTGCAAATATTTGCCTTTGTCAAATATATTTTGTAAGCACAGTTAAATAATATAATATTCTATTTTCAGATCCATAGGTCTAATAACCTTATAAATACTGCTTGTATATGCTTTCAAAGCCCTATCAGCAAAACTAATGTAATCATTAGAAATACACACACACACACGCACACGCACACACACACACACATACACATACATACATACATATGTATGTATGTATGTATGTATGTATTGCTACGAATTAGTTATAGTATTAAATACTAGAAAATAAGGTTATTTTCTTTTATATAGAAAGCAAAATCCTATACTGTGTAGAGGAAGAGATTTAGACGGTTCATGCATAAGTCGTAGTAATGTGGATACAAACAGATTTCCACATCAAAATGAAAGATGAAGTCCAATCTCAAAGTCGTCATATAAAAATGCGTAGCAGAAAACAGAACTAACATATACTCACACGTTCCAAAGCCTACCGCGATAGGTAAAAAGTAGAAACAGTATTGTATATCTTTTATTATTTTATTTTTATAATTTGTATATATTTATTTTTATATTTTTATATATTTAAGCTTTTATAAACTCTCCCCCTATCGTGTCTTCTGTATTTTTTTTTCTTTTTTGTGGGGGAGGAACATAGCGTTGGGCAATTACTGGCGCTGCATTTTCTTCTGCGTAAGGCGGTTTTTATAAAACTCCCTGGCTCCGTCGATTGTATTTCTGAACTGCAACATCTGGGGGTCATTCTCTGAAGTCCTTTTGCCGTTTTTGCTACAGTTGAGAAGCATTTTAGTGATAGGCCGACTTCTTTTTCTTCTTCCGCTTCTTCCGCTTCTGCCTTTTCTTCCTTTTCTTTTTCTTCCCCTTCTTCCCCACTTGCTAACTTCATCATCTCTATCAGATCCTCATCCATTAAGGAATGCGAGTGGGTCTCAATCAGGTTATTAATGTCGTGCATTCTCACCTTCCCTGCTTTAGTAAGCACTGTTATATAGTGCAGTGCAGTGCAGTAGAGTACTGTATCTTGATTTATTAATTAATTAATTTTTAGCTGTGAAAATGCTTATTTTAACACATAAATAATTAAAATCTAAAAGAATATAAATACCTATCGGCTGCAGAAACACGCTATATACTGAGGTGTCCGCTATATAAATTTAAATATATTGACCAGAAAAATCGCCGAAAACAATCGCAGTAATTGAGACAGACGAATCCAAAATTTCAGGATTACAGGTCCGGTTTCGGAGTTGGCCTTTACATTATAAATATTGTTATCGTACAAAAAAATTTGTCACCAAAAGTCACGTAAATAATTCGCCATAAACAATCACAGTAATGCAATCTTAGGAATCCCAAATTCGGGGTTCGGATTCGGCCCGTAATTTTTAATTTACTCACGGGGTCAGCATGATTCCAAAATGGTATGATATATTTGGCTACGGTATCTAGGAGTAAAGTTGAAAAAGTGTAACACACTGATATTCACATTTATTATATTATTACGTTATTATATTATATAAACGCGGCGAGCTAGCATAGTCGTCTGCCGATAGGGTTTGAGTTCGAATTCTGCCGAGGTCCACTTTGCCATTCCTCCTTTCGTGGTCGATAAAATTAGTACCAGTTACGACTTAATCCCTTATCCCCAAATTTGAGGCTTTGTGCTTGCAGTAGAAAGGATTTATTAAAGTCGAAAAAGTATGAGACACTGACATTCACATTTATTAGATTAGATGTGTTTAATTTTGGGGAAACTTAATTTCAATTAAAGTGTATTTTATACATATATATATATATGTGTGTGTGTGTGTTTGTGTGT
>NC_068981.1:121897503-121900310 GCF_001194135.2 Octopus bimaculoides | reverse complement strand
ATATACATATATATATATAGCACATGCTTATATAATACCCTAGTATGTATAAAAATATTTATATATCTTATTTATTTGCCTATACTTATTTATTCGCCTATACGGTTTTACATCGCGGCCACTAACGTTTATTATTTTTAGAAATAAATATCGTTCTTACAAATTTATAAATAATTTCAAGTGGTTCGCTTGTTTCAATGGTGTTCGACCACTGAAACGAATGAACGAGCATGCTTAAAGAGAATTCTAGTAGCTGTCCCTGGCAGATTTCACTGAAGAGAATTTGGCGCCTTTGTCGTTAATTTCAATATCATGATATCAAATTAACTAACATTCTTCATGCATTCTTGGCGGAGG
This sequence comes from Octopus bimaculoides, assembly GCF_001194135.2. Classification (NCBI taxonomy): domain Eukaryota; kingdom Metazoa; phylum Mollusca; class Cephalopoda; order Octopoda; family Octopodidae; genus Octopus; species Octopus bimaculoides. The sequence continues at coordinate 121,899,953 of NC_068981.1, read as the reverse complement.
TAAGGCACTATTTTCCTATTATGCCTGTATTAATTTAGTGATACTTATGTGACTTAGAAGTGTTTTGACTTCTATTTTTAGCGAAGCAGGTTCTTATGTAGTACCACAGTATATATATATTTCTATATCATATATATAATTATTGATTTGCCTACACGGCTTTACACTCGAGTCAATAACGTTATTATACACATACATATTAAACAAGTAAGTTTGCATTATGCAACGTTTTATTTCGTAGATACAGATGAAACTCATACCTCTTAGTACTGATAACATTTAGCACAGAAGAAAGTGCAAGGGAAGTGGTTACATCTCAGCATAATCAGTTTGATTTTACAACGAAGAGAGAAAAAAATTGCACTGGAACAGTTTTATCAACTTTACTGGGGCGAGGTTAAACTTTGGGCTTAATAATGCATAATTTAGGTCTGAGGCTATGTAAACGTTTTTGCGTATATTATGTGACTTTTTACATTTCCGTATGCACATAGATATGTAATCAATATCCCTCATACATATTTTCTGCGTACACACACACCACGCATAATTTCTATATTCAAATTGAATTATATTTTGTAATGTGTATCAGTATATATCACTCACTGTGACATCACGTTTACGTACATGGGTGGGTGCGTTAGCACAATGCCCAGAAGGGGGAAGCCTTATGAATCATTAGAATAAATTACGCATATTCAAAGCTGTATATGGGGTATCAACGATAAGAAGACATAAGGGATTTCTATTATTGTGGTATGAATATATATAAGCGTATATACATACATATATTTATAAACACATATAAATATATATATATATGTTTATATATATATACATAAATATATGTATATATCTACATACATATATACATACATATATGTATATATATATATATACATACATATATGCATAAATATATGTATATACGTACATATATACATAAATATATGTATATATGTACATGCATATATACACAAATATATATATATATATATATATATATATATATATATATATATATATATATATATATATATATATATATCCTTTTGTTATAATCTTATATATTATAATCTTAAATATGTACACCCATATATTTAAATATCTGTACATATATGCGTAGTGTATGCAGTTAAGTATCTGTATACAAGTATATGTTCACATATATTCGTCAAGTAAAAGAATATATTTATTCACATATAGAAACAGAGATAAACATAGACATATACGCACATACGAACGCATAAACAATTTATGTATGTGTGTGCTTGTGTGTATTTGGGACAGAAAGGGAAAGAGCAGAGATAAGGGGAGAACAATAGAGAGATGTAATATTGACAAACATGTAAACATACATTACACATGTGCATAAAAACACATGCTGCACAACACATGCATATACGCACATATTCACATGCACGCACACACAGACACACATAATGACACATATACAGACAAAAACAGACACCCAAACATTCATATACACAAACACTCACACATAAGATTTGTATTGAAGCTTCAATACGAATACATTAACCAACGTGCATTACATTGCGTATGTATGTTCACACAGTTGTGTATATTTGTTGACTTGTGAGCACAAAATCAATGCATACCATTATGCGTGAAATTATGCAATATACATGTACATTTTTTAGGTGCTGAAGTGCCAATTAAAATATCAATAATTCATATATATTTTTAGGTAATGAAATTCTATTCTTTCTAAAAATGCTAAATTGCATTTATTTGCATATCATTCGCGTACAAACGCAAATGCACCCTCACACACTCAATTAAATACACCTATATGCATGCACCATTATGCACACATAGGTAAGAATGTATTTCCATGAATGTATAAAACATATATATGTACATATATATATATATATATATATATATATATATATAAGTGTGTGTATATATAAATATGTATATATACACATGCATAATTGTACAAATTATATATATATATATACATGTGATATAATATGCACTTATGTAAAGTTAATATTTAGAGCAGTTTGTAACATTTCACAAAAAAAGGTAATTCCAAATGTCAGCAAATGCGACGCGTGTGTAAGAAAGCACCTACATTGCTGGAAGGAAGAGATAAAACGCCCCAGTGCTGTAGATAACGCACACGAATCAAAAAAATATTCATTAACAGTGACGATATTCCATCAATTTTTGCGGACGATTATGGTCCCTGTTAGTGTATAGGTTTTCATTCATGCGCCTTAACTACAGCATTACAGAGTTTGGGCTTTTATTTCAAGTAATGCACGTGTTTTCTAAAACACTAGTCGCATAATATACATTGATGTATATGCATGTGCATAGGTACATATATTTAAAATCACTAATGTCTATATATATATATATACATACATATATATATACATATACATACATATATATATATATATATATATATATACATA
>NC_068981.1:121893563-121896941 GCF_001194135.2 Octopus bimaculoides | reverse complement strand
TATATATATATATATATATATGTATATATATATATATACCGGAGTTAGCACATAAATGTGTAACAAGGTGGAAAATAGAGTACTCAAATACTAGAGGTAGTGTAATATGCTTTATCTACAAGCAGCAGAAATATAACAAAAAAAAACTGTTACTCGAAGTTTCACGTTCCCGTTCATTGGAGAGTTTTGTTAGAAATGGGAAAGAAATGACGATGCAATTTAAACTAATATAAAATTAAAACACATGGATCTTTTCTCATTGGTCGTTTCAAAGAACGGTCTTAAGTATGCAATAAACACATTTTTGAGAAAGGGGTGCCATGATGGCCGCAGTCCAGTGACTGAAATGATTAATATACATCTAACATAATAATGAGCGTAGTATGTTTATATATTTTTGTGTATATATATTTGTTCAGAATCACGCCGGATGCGGAGCTGGAGAGAAAGTAGTTAATCAGTGAAGGAGAAGCAATGAGAGTAATAACCTTGATAGATGAATAAGGAAGGAAGGGATAAAAAAAATCAGCGTTTCGACTCTGCGTGTGTATGTGTGTGTACCTACAAGGTAAGTATGTGAATGTTTGTATGTGTGTGTATTATGTATTTATATATAAGATACTACAATTATCCATCAGCTAGTGTATATAATATAAATATAAAAGAACGATATTATTTCTAAAAATAGTAATAACGTTATTGACTCGAGTGTAAAGCCGTATAGGAAAATCAATAACTGCGTGGCACCGTGTGCTATAGTGTAGGGCCGGCACAAAGGTTTGTAATTGGATTTGGTAGACGGAAATTGGAAGAAGTCCGCGTACACACACACACACACACACACACACATATATATATATATATATATATATATATATATATATATAAAGGAGACATTCTCAGATATTTTTTCTGAATCTCCTTCACTCTTTGAATGTGCTCGTTCCCTGGTATTAAATTGATATTAATTAATATCCAAGTTTTTACCCTGCTGTTTTAATTTATATGTAGATATGTATGTATACGTATGTATATATATATGTGTATGTGTGTATATATATATGCGTGTATGTATATCTATGTGTGTGTGTGTGTATCTCTGTGTCTACGTTTCTCCCCCACAACCACCGCTTGACAACTTGTGTTGGTTTGTTTGCGTCCCCGTAAATAAGCAGTTCGCCAAAAGGGACCAATAGAATAAATACCAGGCTTAAAATGTAATTCCTGTGTGTCCGTTCTTGAAGGTGATGCCACAGCGTGACCACAGTCTAAAGCCTGAAACAAGTAAAACACAAAGGATATGTCTGTGTGAGAGAATAAGAATGCATATACTTAATCCAGGAATATATAAATATATATGTTTATATACATTATTTACATTGGACTGATATATGGCTTCATCTTGTTTGTTGTTACCACAACGTTTCGGCTGATTTACTCTCCAGCCTTCATCAGGTGTCTTGGTAGAATTTTGAACCCAACCCTGGGTCCTCATTTTTAAGGTATTTTTTGCTGAAGTTATTATTATTATTATTATTATTATTATTATTATTATTATTGCTGTTGCTGTTGTTGTTATTTATTCAAGTCACTGTCTGGAATTGAAGTTGCAATCTTGGGGTTAGTAGCCCGCGCCCTTAACCATTACGCTATATGTCCGTGGCGAAAAGCAAAATGGTTAAGATCGCGGGCTAGTAAGCCCAAGATTGTGAGTCCAATTTCAGGCAGTGCCTTGAATAAACAGCAAGAAGAAGAAGAAGAAGAAGAAGAAGAAGAAGAAGAAGAAGAAGAAGAAGAAGAAGAAGAAGAAGAAGAAGAAGAAGAAGAAGAAGAAGAAGAGCAAAAAATACCTTAGGAATGAGAACCCAGAATTGAGTTCAAAATTCTGCTATCCTACCAGGACATCTAATGAAGGCTGAAGAGTAAATCAGCTGCAACAGTGTCGTAACAACAAAGTTAATGAGGATATATGTCAGTCTAATGTAAATAATGTACAGCATTTGTCGGTTGTAAATGGTTTTCAAAATTTCGTTCTGGAAGAGAGTCGTAACATAGAGAACTGACTTAAACCAGTGAGGGAGAGCGGTATGAGGCGATAGCGTAAAAAAAAGATTGAAGAAAATAAATGGTGTGGAGGGCGGATAGATAAACAGGGAAACAATGAGTATGTAATATGAAGGGTTAGACATAGAAGCATAAATTGACAAATAAATCAGTAGAAAAATAAACTCATGGTTAAACATACCCGAAATCGAAATGGCACACAAGGGCTAAGAAAAGAAGTTCAAAGAAGAAAGAAGGAAGAGAAGTCAAATAAAAGGAACAAACGAAATAACAAAAAGGTAGGTTAAAGGAAAACAAAAAAGGGATACGGAAAAGAAAATGTTGTTGGATTACTAATACTGCTAATAGCTAACAATATCGAAGAGAATTTAAATAGTTCAAAGCCAAATATATCAAATTGTGCTTCGACACAATTGTTGTACCATTGATTTTCTATCAAAGTTAAAGAAAGAAATAAAGACTCTCACACATAGACATCCGCACATATACCTCCGCATGAATAAAGATACATACAAGAAAATTACAGTAAAGCTGCGTGATAGTGGTGTCAGACGTGGCATGTAGATCATCATTTAATTTCTGTGACATTGAATTTTTATTCATTTTTTGTTTTATTTTGAATGCAGATTGTTTTTATTCTCCTCTTCCGTCTTACGAATCCAGTGTGCACATGCGCAGTGCGTGTTTCTACATCTTTTTCCAGTTCCAAATCAAAATTGTTTACTGTAAAACTATATAAAAACTGAGAGGTGAAAGATAGATATATTTGACAGTGTCAGCAAATGACTTTATAATGAATACCTAGTAGGAAGTTATTGATGAAGAAGATGAAAGGTTCCAGATTCAGTCCCACTACGTGGCGACTTAGGTAACTATTTTCTACTATAGCCTCGGCCCGACAAAAGCCTTGTGTGTGGATTAGGTAGTTGAAAACTGAACGACGAAGGTCATATATGAGTGAGTGAGTGAGTGAGTGAGTGAGTGAGTGAGTGAGTGCGCGTGTATGTATGTATGTGCGTGTGTGTGTTCGTATATTTGAGTCTCAGTTTCTCACCCAACCATCTCTTGACAACCGACCCTAATCCCTATAACTAGCAGTTCGGCAAAAATTACCGACAGAATTGCTAAGTTTACGAAAAAATAGGTCCTGAGATCGATTTCTTCAACTAAAAAACCTTTATAGGTGGTGCTCCAGCATGGCCGCAGTCAAATAACTGAAACGTATCAAGGAATATATCCCACTCTTTCTATATATATATATTTCTGTATATATATATATATATATACATATATATACATACATATATATACATA
>NC_068981.1:121886922-121887937 GCF_001194135.2 Octopus bimaculoides | reverse complement strand
AGAGCAGTAGAAAGCATAAAAACAAACCCCAAGGCTTTCTATAGATTTGCAAAAGAGACTGCTACGGTACAGTATAAGATAGGACCCCTATTCCTGCCTAATGGCTCACTGACTGCAGATCCGACATGGATAAGTGAAGTGCTCAGTGCACAATTCAAGAGTGTCTTCACTTCTCCTCTGAGTCACATGCAGATAAAGAACCCAGCTGATTTCTTTGACAATAGCACTCAGCAGAAAAAGACTGCATCCATTACCTACATTGACATTGAAGAGGAAGATGTAATAGCTGCCATAAACGAAATGAGCTCAAATTCGGCAACTGTCCCTGATGGTTTCCCGGCTGTCCTCTTAAAGTCGTGTAAACAAAAATTAGCAAGACCACTCCAGATACTCTTCCAGAGTTTCCTTGCAAACGGTAAACTTCCCAAAAAGCTGAAGGAAGGCACCATATGTCCTATCTATAAAGGCGGAAGCAGAGCAGAGGCTGGGAACGACAGGCCCATCTCTCTGACTTCACATATTAGCAACGTCATGGAACGAATTGTCAGAAAGAGATTGATTACGTTCCTAGAAGAAAATGACTTGCTATATGAGACCCAGCATGGTTTCCGTCCAGGTCGAAGCTGCCTCACGCAGCTCCTGCATTATGACTGGGTCCTGTAGCAGCTACTTGACCATTCAAATGTTGATGTGATATATCTCGATTTTGCAAAAGCTTTTGACAAAGTTGATCATGGCTTGATATGACACAAGCTGCGAAACCTTGGCATAACTGGTAAATTAGGAGAATGGCTGCATGACTTCCTGAATGGTAGAAGTCAGACAGTTGAAGCCAGTGGACAACTATCTAGGGAAACGCAAATATTGAGCGGTGTTCCGCAAGGAACTGTCCTGGGGCCACTACTGTTCATAGTGACCCTTCTGGACATGCCCACGGTCACTCGGAGAGCCACTGTCACTAGCTACGCTGATGACACAAAACTCTCTCAGGCAATAAAGAATCCTGATGATATTG
>NC_068981.1:121885891-121886823 GCF_001194135.2 Octopus bimaculoides | reverse complement strand
ACGAATGGGCAGAGCAAAATAATATGCAGTTCAATGCGGAAAAATTTCAAGTACTGCGCTACAAGGCCACAAGTGCCTCCCAACTGGCATACACAGGACCTGGAGGTACTGCAATCCCAGAACCACAAGCAGTGAGAGACCTGGGCATCAACATGTGTAGTGATGCATCATTTCACATGCACATTGTCAAGTTGACAGCAAAGTGCAGACAGCTGGCGGGGTGGATACTGAGGACATTCCGTACAAGTGATCAAAAAGTCATGTTGACACTATGGAAGACATTTGTCCTGAGCCGCCTAGACTATTGCTCTTAGTTGTGGTCACCACACAGTGTCAAACGGACAGCAGAACTCGAAGCAATTCAGGGGCACTATACAAAAAAGATCGCCACAGTGCAGCAGATGAACTCCAGGGAGCGACTGAAGGCACTAGGTTTCTACTCCCTGGAACGCAGGCGGGAGAGATATGTAATAATATACATATGGAAAATACTTACGCATCAAGTACTACAGGAATGCCCGCACGGGTCGCCACTGCATGGTGCCAAAGGTGCCGTCCACTGTATCTCACGTAAGAACAAGATACTGCAGCAGCCTCGGTTTCAGAGGACCTCAGCTCTTCAATGCCTAGCCAAAACATTTGAGAGACCTGCAGGACACGGATGTGGAGGTCTTCAAGACAAAACTCGACGCTTTCTTCTCCACGATAACAGACGAACCAATGGCTCGAAATGAGACACAGTTTAGGACAGCGATGTCAAATTCTCTTATACACCAGATGTGCCATCAAAACTCTTGATTGGACTATATCAGGTGCAGGAGAAGAGCCATGCAAGGAACGTGAAGAGAGCAAAGCATAAAGACAGAAAATCACGGTGATGCTCCAGCATGACCACAGCCACTTGGCTGAAACCCATAAATAAAAAAGAAATA
>NC_068981.1:121882055-121885308 GCF_001194135.2 Octopus bimaculoides | reverse complement strand
TATATATATATATATATATATATGCATACACAAAAGAAGAGACAGATAGATACATAGTCTTAAATATCGGTTTCAAATCTTGGCACAAGCTCAGTAGGATCGGAGTAAGTAGTAAGTCGATTTGCTCGACCCCAGTACTAATTTTATTGACTCCGAAATGATGAAAGGCAACGTTGACCATGGCGTAATTTAATCTCAAGACGTAAGGACGGACAAAATGCAGCTGAGCATTTCAACCGGCGTGCTAACGATTTTGCTAGCTCACTACCTTAATAAATTTAAATATTGATTCATAACAATTACAAGTTACGGGCATGGATGTATAGCTAGTAAATGTTAGCAACTTTACCTCGGGTTCATCCTACTGTGCGTTACCGTGAGCTAGTTTATTCTCTTATAACCCCAGGTCGACGAATATATAGACATACACATCCATACATGTCTATGTGTGTTTGTGTGTATATATATTACGGGGATGATGTAGTTACATGGGAACGCAGCTTTTTATGTCAAAGTTAAAAGATACGTCACGAAAATCCTATCAAATCGTTGCCACGTGAATAAATTCTGCTTGGACAATTATGTAATATGATTGATCACACAGTAATATATAAATGTAAATATTTGAATATAGATGAAACAGAAATCATTAAACGCATGGATACACTCGATGTCAAATATTAATAGCACTACCTATAATCTTCAACGTCTGTGTAAGACATTAATGGCTACAAAATTAATAAATGTTCATTTCAGTTTTGTAAAAATTATTCCTCAACTATATTTCGCGACTATTTTTATAACTTTTTTTATGTTTGTGTGGAAGAAGAGATCGTTTGTGTATAATGTGGTCAAGTGTTCGACCATTCTGTAGCAATAAGGAGAAAAGTCTCTTCAGAGAACCTCAACGTGAGACGTTTCTCCTGAGGTAAACTTTGTAGTAGCCAACTTTGATTTAAATTATCGATTGCACCTGTTACAGCGTAGTTCATATAAACCGCTGCCTAGTTTAAGCTATTTCATGAACTGTGGCAATGCCCATACTTTTACAAGTACTAAAAAATTAAGCTTCGAGTCAAAGCATGACAGATAAGTAAAGGATTTATACAGAAGATTCTCTGATATTTGGAAGTTTCAAAATATCGTAAATCCTGTGCTTATGTCTATGACAAAACTGTAATAATTTAGTCCATAAACAAATTTTCTACAAACACGTTCATACTGAAAAATACAGGCGCATTCATATTCATGCATATATATATGCTGTATCAGCCTTCGCTCCTTCCACATTCCCAGGATTGACACTTGTGTTAGGTTTTCCAAATCGCATATCGTCATCCAGGGATGTTCTTGCACTTTTGAAGCGCCAGTCTCCGTCGAAACATTGCAACGGCTCATTGCCACGTCACCATAAACGTGCCGAAGCATACTCAATGTCCTAAGTTTAATGGATATTTTCACGGTGATACATTGTTTCGGTCCATGTCAAAATCGCAGACTGTAGGATATACGTGATTACAAAAAAAAAATTCACAACTTGCAAAGTGTCACTGCTAGCTATAATTGAGCACGCAACCGTGTGTTGTCATCTGATGACTCGCTACAGAACTAGTCCGGAAACATTTTGAGACTACCTCGTATTTGTGTCTGTGTGTGTGTGCGCGCGTGTATGTAAGTGTGCATATGTGCGTGTGTTCGTATGTGTGTTATGTATTTGAACCTATTTCTCTGTATTTTCTCCACTACTCGTAAACCGATGCCTATTTGTTTCTATCTCAAAATTTAGCGATTCGGCAAAAGGAAATTATAGAAGTAGTAACTTTGAAATTAAATACTGACGACCATCTGCTCGACTAAAACACTCTAAGGTGGTGCCACAGTATGACTGTAGACGAAGTGCTAGAAGTAAAGCATAAAAGACACACAGAGACATACACGTATATATATACACATACGTATCTATATGTGCATGTGTGTGTTGTGGGTTTGTGTGTGTGTTAAGGTAAGATCAAAGGATCAAGGTGTACGAAAGTCAGTAAGCTTCGAGCAGTCCGTAGGAGGTATAAAAACCAACATTCAATAATAATAGTGGTTCATTCACGTGGAAGGTTGCAAAGTATTCCCGTATCGAAATTCGATAATCTGAAAAAAGTTATATAATTCACGGCCAGCAGCTGAGGATGCAATGTATACGAATAAAAATCCAAAATTAGCGAATGGCTTAGATAAAATCCTGGCTGCGTATGTTTCATAGCTAGCAGAACCTCGGAAGTAGTAATTATCCAAACGAGGGGCAAAGATATCTTAATCAAATGAGATTTAGATTGTTGTCAGGGGATTCAATTTTAACTTGTAGGGTAGTGGATCGAAATTGTGCAGATAGCAGAGAATGGCAGAACAAAAGGGAAAGCAAGCGTTTGATGAAATAATACACGCCAGTGGGTAAATGCCTAAATTTGTTAAGGAAACGTATAACAATACGATTAAAGAAAAAAGAGAGGAGGACGAGTAGGGGGAAAATGGTGTTAGTGAAACTGCTTGAGGAAAATCTTTTCGAATTTAGGCTGGGGTCATTTACTGGATCGGATAGTAAAACGAATTGTAAAACATCTACAGAAATCAAAATATTACTCATTCCTTAGATAAATTAAATATTTCATAGATGGGTCTCACAAAGTTTTTTTCTAATTCAGGCTACCTCGTTATTTGCAAGAACAAACCCATCTTATTTGAGAAGTCCCCATTGCGATCGGTTTCTTTGCAAACTGTGATCGGTTTCTTTGCAAACTGTGACTTACCTCATGGAGCATATATTCATTTTATCAATGCATAATTAGAAAACTGCAATTGTATTTGATATCAAAGCATGGCAATGGGTATGTGTAACTTTATGAATTATGTGATTACAGTCGAACATATTACATGAATTTTTACACGTATGCACACACACGCACACACAAACACATAGGCGGTGAGATGGCAGAAACGTTAGCACGCCGGGCGAAATGCTTAGCGGTATTTCGCCTGCCGCTACGTCCTGAGTTCAAATTCCGCCGAGGTCGACTTTGTCTTTCATCCTTTCGGGGTCGATTAAAAAAGTACCAGTTACTCACTGGGGTCGATATAATCGACTTAATCCGTTTGTCTGTCCTGGTTTGTTCCGTCTGTATGTAGCCCCTTGTGGGTAGTAAAGAAATAACACATAGACAGATAGATAAATAGATAGATAGATAAACATATATATATATATATA
>NC_068981.1:121880773-121881487 GCF_001194135.2 Octopus bimaculoides | reverse complement strand
TATATATATATATATGGTATTATATCATTTACAATATATCGTAAACATTGTTGATCTTTCGGTTTATAAGGAATGATGTTCTACGTACGCGGAGTGAAAAAGACGTTTTCCAATTTCTATATTGCAATAGGGCCAGCTTTTGAAGCTATAAACCCCCTTTTCTTTGTAGGATAATTTCATAGTACACAAGGTGCATGTCTGGAGAGCGTCGGAACTGAAAGTTGGCGATGTAGACTTAAAGTCCGAATAGGGCAAAGAGGTGAACACAATGCAATCATCAGCTGCATGTTAACATCATCTTTCGGTTCGCTCTTTATGGAGATGAATGATTGTTGTTGTATACAAGTGATTCTCTCACATTTGGATATCAAAGTGTTCTATACCTGCAGTTTGACTCTTCAATGTGGCACTTGAGAATATAATTCCTATATGCAAGAACCTGAGAATTTATCTCTTATAATCTATTCAGACGCACTCAACCGTGAAATTGGACAACATCACGGATGCACACACTCACACATTCTCACACACACACGCGCGAAATTACTCTTGCACATACACAAACACATAAACGTATGCGTGTATATATATAATATACACATATATGTATGTGTGTGTATCTACCTATCTATCTATCTATCTATCTATCTATCTATCTATCTATCTATCTATCTATCTATCTATCTCTCTCTCTCTCTCTCTCTCTATATATAT
>NC_068981.1:121862361-121874516 GCF_001194135.2 Octopus bimaculoides | reverse complement strand
ATATATATATAGATATAGATATAGATAGATAGATAGATAGATAGATAGATAGATAGATAGATAGATAGATAGATAGATAGATAGATAGATAGATAGATTGACATACAGATAGATAGATAGATAAAAGAAATGGAGCAATAATTAACAATTAGAAGTTGATCATTGGTATTAAGAGGTCATAGTTTAATTGTAATTAAATAACATTTACAGCCGTTTCAGTTTCTTATTTTTGAAGTAAATTTGCATTCATCTCCTTCCAATTAATAAACATCGTCAGAATGATTTAGAGTTTAGCGAAGGAATATAGGGAGAAGAAAATCTAACAGAAAAAAGTTCGTTAAATCTTTAGGCTTACATTTTTGTGTCCTTTAAGGTTCCACGTGTGTGTACATTTCTTCAATTAGATGAATGTAGCAATAAGTGGGCAAAATGACTAGTTGACCAGCGGCGTTGGTCGAAAGTGTTATACCTGGTAGTAATATCCGGTGTCGTTAATTGTAATAGATAACAGTGTTTGAGACCGCTAGATAAGTCTTATGGTTACAAATAATGCCCTTGTAAAAATTAAGGATGCCCTTAAAAGTTTAAGTGCGATATACGGTATAAATTTGGATTACGTAAAATGTATAATACATATATAAATAAGTACATAAAGATTTTGTTAGGAGCGGCACGGGCTATGTACTCGTTAATATAATTAAGAACCAATACATTCGGTTTGAATAGGCTAAATCCCTCGTATAATCGTGTTTATATTCATGTCGGACCTAGCAATTAGTATGTTAGTCAGTGATCTAAATTTAAGAACACTAATTCAGTTATTCTCTCACTCTCTCACAGTCATGGCTATTACTCATACTACTTCTCCTTCACTGACTTACTATTTCCCCCTCTCCCTTCACCGTTCACTCCTACTGAGTAATTTTGGACAAATATATTTATATGGGTGTGTGTGTGTGTATAGATAGATAGATAGATAGATAGATAGATAGATAGATAGATAAATAGATAGATAGATAGATAGATTCAAATGAATATGGTACGTAAGTTGAGGCATCAGAATTTAGTACGGTATTATCCATACAATTTCAAAGTAAGGTGATTAAAATCAAAATAAGCAACACGGATATCCAGAGATAATACAGTACGATTGTTTCATGCAACTCCATTTAAGTGAACACTGCAATCATTAAATCAATTTAAAATGCAGAATGATCCTTAGCCGCACGAAGACATAGACTTTCATTGAATTGGAACATATGGACACATTAGTACAATTATACCTAAAATCTCGAAGAAGTCAAGGAGATAGACAAAGAACATGCTGCGTTCACTCCAGCATAGAAGCTACTAAAGTAACAAGAAGATATACATTGTTACAGGCTCTGCCTGTCACTGTTTTTTTGTTCTTACGGAGTCATTTTTAATTTATAGACTAGTTTATCAAATCCTTGTATATCTAAGGCTGAGAGAATAAAGGGGTTGTATCTGTTAGGGATAGAATTCATAGTTGGTAGAGTCATAAAAATCAAGATTTATTAGAAGCAATATCATGAGGTCTGGTAAAGGAAAACTTAAAACAAGATGTTAGCTGACAATTAAGGGCGTCGCCCACTAACAGACCATTGATAATGAAACAGGGGAAGTCTTATCACATAGTGCTATAGATACATATTTTAAACAATGTTGCTATATACATACATACATACATATATATATATATATATATACACCCCCTTTCGTCATGAATGACCTTGGGATTGCACCTAGAAAGTTCCTCTCAAGGCACAAATCTGAGCATTTTTTTTTATGGAAGACCAGCAGTTACCCATGCATACCAGCCCTCCCCCTCTCCACGCCACTGATGTTATTCAAGGGAAACGCCAAGACCGGTACAGCTTGACACCAGTGATGTTGCAACTCATTTCTACAGCTGAGTGAACTGGAGCAACGTGAAATAAAGTGTCTTGCTCAAGAAACATGATACATCTTGGATCGGGGATCGAGCTCACTACTTCATGATTATGAGCCTAATACTCTAACCACTCAGCCATACACCTTCAAACGATATGTGTGTGTGTGTATTATGTATGTATGTATGTATGTATATGCTTATATATATATCTACATACGTAGGGGAGGAAGAGTAGGTGCAAGCGTATGAAAATGAGAAAGTAGATATGAGTGTGTTAGTAGATGAGGAGGAAAATAGATTCCGTATTATATTTGGTGGGTGCAATATGAAAGGCAACATGGACAGAGAACAAAGGACTAGGCACAATTAACAAACAAAACTCGTTGTAGAATTTTGAGAAACCATAAAAAAAAAATCACGAAAGCATACACAGAAACCAACAAATCAAAACATTCGAAACGGAATCAAAGGTGTAATTTAAAAGAGTTGTTTGTTATATCTACGGGCGAATTAGATAAGATTCTTAAACTAGAAGATGGTTACTGGAAGCCATTTTTATGTTAGCGCAGAATGTGCAGACTGACTGAATGAATGAATGAAAAAATCTTGAGCGACATGCTTCAGAGAAAAAGATTGGTCATTTCAACCGTTGGCATTCTCTGTTGAGTTAACAATGGGATTGAGAAATTCTTCGTCCCGAGACAATAAAGGAAAGTACGCGTGAAAATAATAGTAGTAGCTAATTTTGTTCTTAAGAGAATTCTAAAGAATATGAATACGTTTTGTGTTTGAGAGATTCGGTGAGAAAAGATTAATAATTCCAACAACAGCACTTGCATGAACAATGATAATATAATAAAATAAATAACACATTTGACATTATAGACTCATTCGAAAAACTACAATAACAACAGTGATAGTGTGTATAGTAATGTTACCGTCATAAAAACAAGTAAGATTAATAGTAGCAATAAAAAACGGACGACATCATTTCAATGCTACATCTATGTGAGCCTTAGGTTTATTCGCACATTTGACAACATGTCTGCGGGGCGCAAGAATTAGAAATAAAAACATTATGCGAGGAAATGTACAATGAGTCAATAATATTTAAATGTGTCTATCATTTTATAGTACGAGTGGAGAAGACTTTGGAGATACCATTAATGATCTCGGGCTCCTCGTAAAACGTAGGAAGGAGACGTCGTCATCTTTCTCAGACGAACCGCTTCAGGATACAAATTCCTGCGATAAAATTTAACAATAGCGATTAAAACTTCGAATATTAACCACTTATTTCTAAGAACTCGACATCATAGAGAGAGTAGATTTTAGGTTTCTAAGGCTCTTTAGTTAACTTAATTTCCAATTTATAACGAAAGTCTATTTTATGACGTTGGTGCTTAGTGTAAAATATTACTGGAATAATGTTCAATTTTTAGTATTGGTCTGAAATTTCTGAAATACACTTTTGTAACTATCTCCTTAATTCCTGTACGTTTTATCTCATAACATTCCTCATGTACTTTTTGTCTGCAGTTCATTGTTAATTACCTTATTTCAACCAAGATGTTATTATTATTGAAGTTGAGAAATTGAAAAGGTCGTTCGAGCATCGAATAAAACGTTTTGCACTATTTCTGCGAATTTTCATATTGTCAGTGAAAATCACACCTAGTTTACTTCAGAATTAATAGAATAACACCAAACGTCGCGTCGAGAGTATACTAGACATGATTGCTATAATAATAATAATAATAATAATAATAATAATAATAACAATTATTATTATTATTATTATTATTATTATCATTATTATTATTATTAAGGCAGCGAGCCGACAGAGTCGTATGCATGCCCAGCAAGATGGCTAGCGTTCATTTCGTACGTCTTTAGGTCCTGGGTTCAAATTTCACCTAGGTTAACTTTACCTTTCACAATTTTGGGGTCGATAAAATAAGTATCAGTTGAGTACTGGGTCGATGTAATCGACTTACCCACTTGCCCGAAGTTGCTAGCCTTGTATCGAAAGTTGAAACCATTACAATTACTTGGTTTCGTCTTATTCCTGATAGGATTTATGTGGGTGGCGGGTTACTACCTGTAGCTTTAGGTATCCACAGGTTTTGAGGTGTCTTTCAAGTGCTTAGAGCCCTCCTGAAAACTTCTTGCTGTCCCTAAGTGACAAACTTTCTGTAATAGCTCTACAGGGTATTCTATTCCAATCTCCTTCAGCCATTTGCTTATATCTTTGCTTACTGTTCCCAACGCACCAGTTAGCATAGGCACGACCTTTAGAGTTCTCATACCCCAAATTCTTCCTATTTCAAATTTTGTATATTTTGTTTTCTTTTTGTTTTAATTTTGTTTTTCATCCTGTCTCTTTACGATCCTGGAATCAAACAGGCAGGGCGAATCAATAAGCAAGCATCTTCGCGCTTCCTTATCTTCGGTCCATTATTTTCTAACTTTTCCGTTTGAATAGGAAAGTCCAATAAAATCTTACATTTCTCCGACTTCAGTACTCTTTCGACTCGATGATTGTACTATGTGTTTATATCTTCAAATACTCATTTCTGGCAAAGATTCCAGTGAAAACTTTTACCACCCGGTCGTACCTCCATTTATTATCATTTTTATTATTATAGACGTTTTCAGTCTAGTTTGGATTCTTTGTCAACAAATTTGAATTCTTTGCAATCAAATTTGGAGTAAAATATACGAAGTCCAGTATACCCATCATCACTATCCATCTGATAAGGGTACACCAGGCACATGCATCACAACCATATGTGCGCGACATGGTGATCTCATATCAAAATTAACAGCGCATGATCTCATACGTAGGGTCCAGTTAGTATTGTTTTCAGATCGACTAGCCTATCCCGCAAGGTCCCTGAATAAGGTTTGTTGAAGGATGTTGAGCAAAATACTCATGTTTTCAAAGGTGAATTATTCAAACTCCAAAGACTTCCTCTCAACACATGGCTATGATGCTCCCCACTAACTCTGCTCATGATCAGAAATGCACCTATCATCAGCCACCAATGACTGTGTCGCTTGAATTTATATATATATTGTGAGTAGAGGCGAGCTACTGCCATTTCTAGCACACAAGGTGTCCAGTACTGCAGAGAGGCAGAAATAGCCCAAAACCAGACTGTTATGCTGGTCTGGTTACTAGAAGGTGTCATTCCCCTAATAGCAATATATTGGTTGGAGTTGTGCATCGTTAAACAGCTACAGGAGTTGTCTTCTTGGGGTTAAAAAATCGCAGTCAATTCCGTTCGAACGGAATAGCATATTAAAGTGACTACGAACATTACTTTTTATTATCATTGTTGTTGATTAAATTACTTTTCTTGCCGAGGCTATTGATGTCCTTGTTGCTGTTTCTTGCGATGATAAATCATCTTTTCGTATTGCATATTATTGAGCTTTCAGGGAGTTGCATTAATTTTCCTCTCACCATGTCATGTGAAATTCTTTGTTAGGAATGTTAGAATTTAGCTGTCTCTTGCTCGACTGGGGCAATAAAACACTTCAAGGACTTTTCGTTCAAGTTGTATAACATACATGCTCACTGTGACACATTAGAGGAAGACACTGATGCAATTTATAGAACATCACTAGTGTCTAGAGTAATTTTGGTAAATCAAGTGGAGTCTTTATTAACAAAAAACGATAACAACCACAAAAATAGGAGCAGCCGCAGAATCACAGTTGTTCCTTACATGCGCACATGCAAGTTGCCCAGCGAGCGTTTCATGAAGGAAACAGTTAGCAAAAGTTGTCTCAACCACGTTCTGAATATAAACAGAGTTCAATCTGATAAGGAATCGTGACGTAATTGCAGAGCAAGATCTGGTAAACGAAAAGCTAATCTGCCACTATTTCACAAATTAAGAGAACCTGTTCTAACACTATGACGATGAAGTATAGGCAGCCATGTTCAACGTGTAGATCAACATCTTATCCACCCACATGGGCAAGACTTACGTTACTGTCTGCTTTACCTTCAGCACTTAGTGCGAAGCATAAGGTCGGTGGTTCTCTAGTAGCTAAATTTCCATATTATCCTTGCTCACACATTATCTATGGAAATTGGGTGTTCATATGCCGATAGCACTTGAGCGTTGACAGAGTGGCAAGTACATACCGGGGGATGCACTCAAAATAAAACTGTAATGTTCTGGGTGAAACATGAAACCGTTATAATCAACATAAAAATGATATAGAGAAACTTTCATGCATTTATGGAGGAGTAGATTTTGTGCTTTTACGGGTAAGTCTTTTAATGTACACTCTGCAGGTCTGTATGTTAGATGTAATGTATGATAGAATTGCATTCCCGATAAAGTTGCCACTTACAATTAAGTTAAAAGACAAATAGTCGAGCATATAGAAAAATATTTTCATCGAATAGAATTTACCATATGACGAAACACTAGATTTCGTAATATCCATATCTTGACCCGCGTCTCTGCCTGTGTGAAAGCTTTGCTTTATTTTCCTAAGATCAATTAACCATTCTACTCTTATTAGTGAATGTAGGCGTACATGAGAAAATATTTGTTGGTTACCAATCAAGCATAATTACAATTTAATATTCTGTTACATAAATGGCTATTTTGATCTAATACAGCTTCTATTGCACGTAATCGTCTTTTTTTACTCATCCGTACGGTTACCTGAATCACCAGAAATGTTTTTCCCACGTTTTTGTATATCTTTGGTGACAGGTTTCCTCTAAGCATACAGGCAGTGAATATACGTTATTGATAGCGTCTAACGAAGCAAAACAGAAATGCATTTAACCGATGATAGGCCCGACTCTCACGCTGTGTGTGTGTGTGTGTGTGTGTGTGTGTGTGAGTGTGTGTGTGTGCGCGCGCGCGCGTTGTGTCTATTTTAAAAACAGCACAACAGTAGGTGCTATTATCTCCAGTCGACTAACGCAGATGATTTTACCCATGAGAGGGTATTTACATTAAGTATGATACACGAATGACCATATACACCTTGCTTTGCCCCTTCTATTGCCAATAGTTAACAGTTTTTTAAATATTGTTACTATAAGAAAGATATATGAAGCATACAGTAAAAGGAGAGCAGAAAGTAAAGGAATAGATACTGCTGAATAAGTAGGTTAAAAGTAAAAATTATTTTCAGAAAGAAAGCATTAATCAAAATCGAAAAGTGTAATAAAAGGAAAAGAAGAATGTATACAAAATGTTCAGCAGACAGAAATAAGAGATATGAAATCAAATGTATATAGGAGGATACAAATATAGACGTGCGCTCGGACGAATTTGTACAACAGTGAGTAGCGGAGCGAGAAAGAGAAAGAGGAAGAGAAAGAGAGGCAAAGACAGAGAGAGCGAGTCGGACACATAAGGAGCTTAGATGGAAATGTAAAAAACAAAGCAAAATAAATCAGGAGAATTATGTGAACAATCAAAAATGAAAATCATAGGAGTTGCTTAAAATGTGCAGCGTCATTAAGATACAGTAAACCCCACCCTCACCATACGCACACACACCAACACATGCCCCGTACGCAGACACACACAGACACACTCTCTCTCTCTCTCTCTCTCACACACACACACACACACACACACACACACACAAAACACACACGTATATATATATATATATATATATATATATATCATCATTGTTTTTCTTTTACTTTTGTTTGGAGAATAAAAAATACCATCTTGAGAAAATCAATACAATAAGAGCAGAGTAAAAATATTATATATTTATTTCAGCTGGCACGAATACCATGGACTGAGTTTCGCCTGTGTGGCAGACGACTCTGTTTGCAACCTGAAAAATCGTAACGCAAAGTCAATCTTCAGAATTCATATATTAGTGTGTGTGTGTGTGTGTGTGTGTGTGTGTGTGTGTGTGTGTGTGTGTGTGTGTGTACGAGATGGTATCAAGAAGTTCTCGGACTAGTTCTGTCGCGCGCCGACAGATAGCAGCACACGGTTGCATGCGCAGTGGCAGCTAGTAGTCAGCTTTATGATGGAGTGTGCCGAGTGACATTGTTGTGTTTCCTTCGCAGGTTGTGAAATTTATATTTTTGTCATCACGTGTATATTGTTGTCTCGATTTCGTGATGGACAGAAATTTGGAGAGACGACATTCGGCAAACGCTTCAGGATATGAGGAGCACGTACAATTAGATTCTTCACAATTATAGTGCAACCGGTCACCGAGATCTCCTGATACGTGAGTTTCTCGCCAAAATCAACACCGTATCGCTTCCACATCTGCCCTATTCAGAGGTAAATTTCTCTTGGTCACATTGAAAATACCTTGGACACCCTACGAAAATTTCCGCCGACCCTGGTGCAATGAATGCAAAGATGAAGACAGCATATTTTTACGTACACCTCATGGATTATTGGTGGAACGGTTAGATTGTCAGAAAACTGCCTCGGAGTAATTGTTCTGGCTCTTTATATTTCTGTTCACATCTCATCAATGCCAATGTTACCGAGGTCGATAAAATATAGTACCAGTGAAATATTTTGGTTGATGATAGTGAGTATCTCAGCCAACTCAAAATTATTACCTTTTAACCAAGATCAATTTTGCATTTCATATTTCGGAAGTCGACAAAATAAGTACCAATTGTGGACTGGAGTCGGTGTAATAAACTAACCCACTCATTTCCAATTCCAAATTACGGATTGTTTGCCAAAACATAGAATCCATTTTTTCGTTATTTATTCATTTATATCACATGCAAATATAGGCAAATTCTTGGCCATAGAATACAAGCTACTTTTATAGGACTAGTCAGGGCCCACATTACAGTGATCATGAAAATATACCAACTATCATTCATCTAACTATTTCTTTACCTTATCATAGCGACAATAACGACTCATCTTATATGACATATCGCTTAAATTGAGGAGTACATGTCATTTAGATAGTAACCGTAGTTTATAATATGAAAACGAATTGGCAGTACCAATAGAAGTTTGGACAGAATGCCTTGCGGTATTTAATTGTGTTTGTTTATGCTGAGAGTTCAGAACCGTAGTTTTTCTTCTGGTGTCCACAAAGATGTACCAGACACTTACCGAGTCGATGTAATTGACTATATCATCCCCCAAAGCGTAGCTTCGTGTATATGTCAGAAACCTTCACTAACAGCATAATATCATTGGAGAGGAAAGTACTTGTCTTCGATATAAAATCAATATATTCATTGAACATATTACTCTTAAACAGTTCGTAGAAATTTCTTTCTGTATAGATATTCAGAAATCTGTTGACAATCTAGAAATATCAAGTCCTTCATTTTTTACATTACATTACATAAGTATATAGTATTTAATTTGGACGCTGTAACTATCTTGGAGTTTTTATACTAAACCTAGAATTAAAAGAAATATTTTAAAAAGTTTAAACATTATTATGCATTTTGGCATTAGATATTAAAAGATGAATCAAAATAAATGATTATAGAGCAATTTTGGATGGTTGTTTAAACAGCATTCATCTTTTTTGCATTCAAACACCTTATACAAATGTCATTTTCAGAGATGAAACTGTTAATGTTTTTCTTTTCTTAAGAGAATGTAAGATAATATAAAGTATCGTACTATTATATTCTATAATGAAGAATATTAAGATATATGCGAACATTTCAGATATTTCGTTCGATCTTTAAGGAACCCTCAGATTAGAGTATATGAAAAATATTTCCAGAGATAAAATGAGCGAAATGCTAGTCAAATATATTATATGTCTGTCCTTCGCTTCTTTAGTTCAAACCACATTGATAAAATATTTTATTTTCGTACAGTGATAAAACAATGATTTCTTCGCTAAAATATGACATTTATTTTATTTTACAGATTTATGGCATAGCACCAAAATTATGATCCGATACTTTGTTAGATTACTATAATTATCACAAATTTAAAATGAACATACTTTGCACATCAAACACATGATTGCTACTACTTCAGCGTAACAAGAAAGTTGTTTCTCTTGTTGTCGTTGCTTAACACAATATTCGCTGATATAGAGAACACTTATTACTAATTCGTCTGCTTATATATCTAAACTTAGAGATATATTTTTCCAGTGTGTCTGTTTATCTTTTAAGAGAGAAAGACGCAATTTAAGTGAGATATGACCGTTAATTTAAAATATAGATCAATTTTATATAGGTTCCCATTTTTCTCGTAGAAATTTTCTGTAGACTGGGAGCTTGTTAGAGATGTTGTAAACATTAGTTATATGACAAACGAAGATATTGAATTTGTTTCGATAAAATACCAAGTTTACAGTAATATGATATATAGAGATATTGATCATTACATACCTTACTCAAAATGAACGAGTGAACTGAAATTTTTGGCGTGATGTTATTAGTATATAACACAGGCACAAAACGAATAATTTAGCGTAGGGTACTATTAATGTACTCGATGCCCCTACTTCACTCACACATTTGATGGAGCACGGAATGACCAAATACACTGTCATTCACGGCTACATATGAGATCAAATTGTAAGAGGAAAGTACCTAAACACCACAAGGCTTTCTTTTCCGATGCTTTACAGAATCATCGAGGTACCGCCCTTCAACAAATAGAAATAATACTGATTTAATATAGAACCTTATCTTACATCAGTTTGAACGGTGAAAGTATCTGCAGGTTTGCCATTGTGGATGACTTGGTTAGTAGAGCTGTAATAGAAATTTCGGATGATACAGATGATTTTCGGTTGAATACTATAATGCTGCATCAACCCGCAGATTACTCCCAAGTCCACACTGTTGAAGGCTATCTCAAAATCAACGAAGGCGATGAAAGGCGGGCTCCGCCAATCAATCGATTGTTCAAAGAAAATATATGCTCCACAGAGCCTGTGAAACCGGAAGGACATTTATTTATTTTCTTCTCTTTCTCTTTTCTTTTTTGTGGAGACATTTGTAATCAGATTTCATTGGAATAAAAACTATGGGGTATTTTGATTGTGATCTAGTAATAAGACATCAGTGGAAATTTAGGATACTCGAGTTGACATACTTAAAATTGATTTCAAGATACTACTCACTCTAATTATTGGTTGGATGACTGCATTCGAGGAAAAGAAATGATTATCAAGTACATGTATCTCTAATTAAGCGCCTAAATAAAATTTATATTAACATATTTTGTATTTTCTTTGGTTAGCAAAGGGTCAAAGCTATAACAGTTCTTAAGATGAAAAACTTCGATTATATCGATGCTAACTTTTCGTCGACCGAAGTTACATAACTTTCGACTCTAGCGGGATTTCAATTCAACAGTTTAAATGCCGTAACTAAAGGCTCAACGCCAGAAATAGTACTTTTTTTGCATACGCGTACAACTAAAATACAGTTGCTAATAATTTGGGTAAATGCCTGCTACATTGCAACTAAATTATCAGAGAATCGTATCTGCTTTGTCTTCTTGAAATAACTATATAAAAAAAAATGTATGCATAAAATTTGTTTTCCAATGTTGCTTTCTAACATGGGCACAAAAATATAGATTACTTTGTGTGAAAGTAAGAAATAATTCACTATATCAACGCTAAAATATCTGTAGTTCATCGAACATGGAGGGCAATGAAATGAAAAACAAAGCATCACAATTCAACAAGGGTAGTATTAAAATTCAGAATGGGAAATGCTGTAACTATAAATCTGACAATCCACATTATTATTTCGTAATATTAATCAGTTTAAAATGAGGATGTGATAGTTCTGTGCAAAATTAAGAACGGTGGAATTTGACTGATAATGTTATCTTTTTGACTGACAATTCCTAAGTAAGAAAGAATAAATAAGCAGACACAAGACATAAAGAATGTCAAGTCGAAAACATATCTGGATAACTGATTGTAGGTTATATGAAAATATACACTATCTTTTACTTGTTTCAGTCCATCAAACTACGGCCATATTGGAGCACAACCAAGAAATTTTTTTGTCACGGGACTCGATCACCGAATTTATATTTCTTGTGAACCTGGTGCTTTTTTTATCTGCCTCTTTGCGGAAAAACTAAGTTACGGAGAGGTAAACACACAAACACTGGTTGTCAAGCGGTGGGGGTAGGGCAAACAGAGACACAAAGACATACACGGGCATACATATGCATGCGTGTGTGTGTGTGTGTGTGTGTGTGTGTGTGTGTGTGTGTGTGTGTGTGTGTGTGTGTGTGTGTGT
>NC_068981.1:121860626-121862144 GCF_001194135.2 Octopus bimaculoides | reverse complement strand
ATATATATATATATATATATATATATATATATATATAAACATACGTGCGTTCCTGTGCGTTCGTTTGTATGTACGTATATGTAGATATATGTGTGTGTGTGTTTGCGTGGGTTATTATATGTGAGTGCTATGTATATTTGAGCGTCGAGTGCAATCACATAACCTTGAATCATAGAACCATGTATGTACACGAATTTAAACAGCAAAAAATTATGTTTACTATACTGATATAATTATACAGTTGCGTGTTGGGGATGATAGTATAGAAATGTATATGTTTACGGAAGAATTTCAGTATGATTGTACGTGCGAATATGTGTTACTATCTTTGAATATATAATCTGTGTGTATGCCTATATCTTGATAATAAATTTTATGTGTATATCTCTCCGTATACAACATTGACGTACACCTACTTGATAATCAGTAATCCCATATTACTCATCTCAAAACATCTAGTAAGAAGATTAGTTTTCCATTAATCTTACAAAAGTTAAAAGTTTGAATACAAAAATAGGCCATTGCTGGATTTAGCTTGAAGAAAGATATCCGCAAATACTATTTCAAAATATTAATTTTCTTGAAAATAAAAGCTAAAACAGAAAAATAACACGCATGAACGCAGGTACGCATACACGCGCTACCATACATACACACATATGTACATATAAACATTGACATAGAAACACACAAGCACGCAGATATATATGTACATGCATAGATATATCTCTTGTTATATATGTGTTTCTGTATGTATATGTGTGATCTCGTTTCAGAGAAAGACAGCTAAAGACTATTAAAGCCCATTCAAAAATTCATAAGTACAATTTATTAAACATGCATCCAACTAGCTTTGCTGTATCGATATTGTATCTGACAAACTTCCTGATGAGGGATTTCAAACTGATACCAGGTTCCATTAATTAATGTACAATTCAAGTGCTGGGGTCATTATAATCTAGTATTTCTCTTACTCAAATTTCAGGCATTGTGTCAAATACAGAAAGTATTGCTATTTAAGGTGGGACGTGACACAATGGTTACTACACCGGAAGAAATATTTAGTGGCATTTCGTCTGTCTTTTCGTTCTGATTTCAAATTCCGTCGATTAAATAAGTAACGTTTGAGTACTGGCGTCGATCTAACCGACTTTCCCCTCTTACGAAATTGCAAACATTCTGCCAAAATTACGAACCGTTATTATTATTATTATTATTATTGTTCAGTAGTTTTATTTTTATAACGTGCTTTCACTTCACTATGTTTACTATACTGATATAATTATACAGTTGCGTGTTGGGGATGATAGTATAGAAATGTATATGTTTACGGAAGAATTTCAGTATGATTGTACGTGCGAATATGTGTTACTATCTTTGAATATATAATCTGTGTGTATGCCTATATCTTGATAATAAATTTTATGTGTATATCTCTCCGTATACAACATTGACGTACACCTACTCTGTGCGCCTTGGGTATGTGCTGTGGTTTGCTGTGGTGCTCTTATGTTTAGT
>NC_068981.1:121856724-121859338 GCF_001194135.2 Octopus bimaculoides | reverse complement strand
GGCACATGTTTCTAATCCGAATTTCATTTCTATTTCCTTGGTAAAGCCGTGTACTGTCTGTAGTAGTGTTTCTAGCTCTTTGTCGTTTTTTGCGTATAATTTTAGGTCATCCATATATAGAAGGTGGCTGACTCTTTTTCCATAGCATTTGTAACCGCATCCAGTTCTATTTAGCAATTCTGTTAAAGGTGTGAGTGCCAGGCAGAACAGGAGTGGAGAGAGCGTGTCTCCTTGGAATATTCCTCTTCTAATGGGGATGGCTTTCGTTTTCACAAGTCCCTCTTTTGTTTGGAGTATTATTATTATTATTATTATTATCATTATTATTATTATTATTATTACTAAAGGCTTCGAGCAGGCAGAATCGTTAGCACGCCGGACGAAATGCTTAGTGGTATTTTGTCTGCCGCTATGTTCTGAAAAACATGAAACACCGAGTTCGTGGTCAGGGCCATTAGTACGCACATTTACGGCAGATTTCAGTGTATGGTGCATTTCGAGTAACATAGAAATATTTTGTAGGTGAGAGCTGCATCGTGACACACGTCCTGATGACTCCTGAAGACATTGGTCTATGTCGCATCTGTACCTCATTTATGGTGCTGCTAAGAAGGTAATCATATTTGATAAGTGCAATTAGAAGTTTTACGAAATCAGAATAGTCAGGAGGACCGTAGACAACAGTAGAAGTAGCAGCAACTTCAGCTACATAGAATAGACTTACAACTCCAAGGATATCATACCCAGTAGAGAAATGTTGTTGAATCTAATGTCAGGAGACTTTACCATCCCATAGTTAAACTTAGCAAACTGCCCCACAAGAAAAAATTAGATAAAACTAACAAAACGAAAATTATAAATAGTACTATATTCAAACATGTGTAATATACTTGGAGAAAATCCTACATCATCCACAGGACAGCATTTGATCCACTGTAATTTGAATGCTAATGTAATTTTGAGGAATACAAAGGTAACGACCAGTGCGGTGTGCTATAGAGGGGGAGCAAAAAGTTCTACAATTCAGAAAAATTACTCAGCTGACAGAGTATTGGCGAAGGACATACTGGTTAGCTATAATCCGATTAAATAAGCCTGTACAAAGAACGTGAGTTGTTTCTTGCCCCATGCAACGGAAAAGATGCGCACATACACTTTTTTGGATGGAAACAGTTTCCAGTATTTGTAGCGAAATATGACAGAGACGATAGGAGTTTTGATGCAGCCTAGGTAGCATGTCACAGTGTGATTTCATTTTACATATATATTTGTATAACTATTTTTTACATATTTATATAACTATTTATTTGTATAATTTATTTCTAAATATTGCTCCAATTTTTACCCAACCATTTTTTATCAGGTCATTAAGAATGAAATGTCCGATTTTGAACTGAAAGTATATTTCACTTTATCTCAACAAAAATCAATGCAGCTAATCAAAGTATGCACCTAAATTATCAACACAATTGGTCGATAAAGTAAGTACCAGTTGCATACTGGGGTAGATCTAATCGACTTGCCCTCTCCCCCAAAATTTCGGGCCTTGTGTCTGGAGTAAAAAAGATTATCAACGCAATTTTGCCATTTTATCCGTAGCTTATTTATGTCGGAAGCGAAGAATTGTGGAGAGCAAGGGGTGATGAAATCTTGAAAGGCTCTATTTGCATCTTCAGATTAGAAGTTTTTTCCTTGAAAGATGTTAGTCTAAAACCTGGAAAATGTGATAGTCAGCTGGTGCAATTTCTCGTGAAGAAGGTGAATCATAGAGTACTTAGAAGTTCAGTTCAAGTAACTCGAATAGCGCTCTTTGTGCAAAATGTGGTCGAGCATTGTCTTGCAAGAGAATTGACCTATCTCTATTGACCAATCTCGGTTATTTAATTGCAATTTCACTCAGCATTTCATGCAATTGGTTGATGTATACATCCATTGTAATTGACTTACCAGGTCTCATGAAGCTGTATGGGTGACACTAGCGCTGGACTACCAAACAGACAACATTAGCATTTTTTGGTGAATAATCATTTTGGATTAAGTTTTGGCACTCCGTCTCTTTCTAACCACCGTGCAAAGCCCTTGCTAATGTTGTATAGAATCTATTTTTAATCACACGTAACAATACGATACAAAAATGGTTCGCTTTTATGCCGTGACAGCAAAGAACTGCAAGTTTCAAGTTGACGTGTCAATTGATTCTTGTTCAGTTCGTGTGGTACCCACTTGTGCAGCATGTTCACCTTGCCGGTTTGGTTCCGATGGTCCAATACAGTCGGAATGGAAACATCAAACCTTGCTGCTAATTTCCTTGTAGTTTGAGATGTATCCGCTTCCACTACAGTTTCCAGCTCATCATTATCCTCCTTGGTATCAGGTCTACCATGGAGCTGATTGTTAAGATTAAAGTCACTAGACCGGAACATCTCAAACCATCGACGCCCAGTGTGCTCATTCGCCACAGCTTCACCCAACAACTCATAGATGTTTCGCGCTGTCTGGGTTGCATTCTTTCGACGACAGAACTAATATTCATAAAGAACACGAAATTTTGATCTATCCATGGGTTCACAAAAACTGATTTATCCATGGGTTCACAATATAATCAGACACCATG
>NC_068981.1:121855151-121856196 GCF_001194135.2 Octopus bimaculoides | reverse complement strand
ATATATATATATATATATATATATAAAATTATAATACAGGGTATCTAAGAGATACCGCCACGCTGAAAAATAGCAGTCAAATCTTGACTCTAAACCACAATAAATGTTCATATAGCACAAAAGAGCAAAGACGAAGACAAAATAAATTAGTAAAAATAACTGGATAATTCCAGATCACGGATTTCTGGCTTTGCATAATAAATGCTTTGCCTTTATCGGTGGAATATACTCAAGCACATAAATACAAATATATATATATATATATATAAACATACAGTATACTTACATATACGAACGTATACATACATATATATTCACGTATGCACACGATGAGCTTAAATTGCCCGCCTAAAAGCTCCTCGTGCGATATGGACAGAATATCAACATTTATATGAACATTGAACATTTATTGTGGTTTAGAGTCAAGATTTGACTGCTATTTTTCAGCGTGGCGGTATCTCTTAGATACCCTGTATTATAATTTTAAATAATTTGTTACCTTTGAAGGTTTTTATTCCCATGCTGGCCACTTGATAAAATCAATATTTTAAATATCGATCTTATCCTTATTTATATAAATTTATTTTGTCAGTGTATTTACTGTGCTGATATTCTGTCCATATCGCACGAGGAGTTTTTAGGCGGGCAATTTTAAGCTAATCGTGTGCATACGTGCATATATATGTATGTATACGTTCGTATATGTAAGTATACTGTATGTTTATATATATATATATTTGTATTTATGTGCTTGAGTATATTCCACCGATGAAGGCAAAGCATTTATTATGCAAAGCCAGAAATCCGGGATCTGGAATTATCCAGTTATTTTGACTAGTTTATTTTGTCTTCGTCTTCGCTCTTTTGTTCTATATGAACATTTATTGTGGTTTAGAGTCAAGATTTGACCGCTATTTTTCAGCGTGGCGGTATCTCTTAGATACCCTGTATTATAATTTTAAATAATTTGTTACCTTTGAAGGTTTTTATTCCCATGCTGGCCACTTGATAAAATCAATATTTTAAATATCGATCTTATCCGTAT
>NC_068981.1:121853730-121854858 GCF_001194135.2 Octopus bimaculoides | reverse complement strand
TATATATGCATATGCGCAGGAGTGGCTGTGTGGTAAGTAGCTTGCCTACCAACCACATGGTTCTGGGTTCAATCCCTCTGCGTCACAGATTAAAGCCTTGTGAGCGGATTTGGTTGACAGAAACTGAAAGAAGACCCATCGTATATATATATATATGTGTGTGTGTGTGTGTGTGTGTGTGTGTGTGTGTGTGTTTGTATGCATGTATGTTTATATGATTGCATGTGTGTATGTATGTATGTTTCATTGATTTCACTTGGCCATTTTTCTTACAGATTTCCATCACGTAGATTAGCTTGCATGTTCCCCTCATTTATGGCTGCAGTACCCATGTACTTGGAAAGCACTTAAATATTGTATCTTGCACTGTAATTATAAATTGGTTTTATTTCTAGTATTCTGTATTGAATACCATTATACAGGGCATAGCGGTGCAACGGATTTATTGATATTTGTGTATTCTACAATGTTGTTTACTTTTCGCCATCATCTGCAGATATATACTTAATTGCTAATGAATTATTTCAGAGGTATGTGTTACAAAGAAATATATCAGCCAGAAGTGAACATATACAAAGAAGAAATTATTTCGAACCCCAAAAACTTACAATATATAAATAATGAGTTGGAAAACCGACTGAGTAGGAAAAAGTACATAACACGTGCATGATACGCAAATACTCTTGACTGTTTCACACTATATTGATCTTTTATGTTTTGTGTCTCGTTATAGAGACTCGCTTTATAGTAATATAATTCTAATGTATTGCTCCTTCAGTTTGTATGCTTGTCGTTATCTCTCTGTCTGTGTTTATATAGCTATCTATCTATCCATCTCTTCTCACGGAAGTGCTGTGTTATCGGCTGTGAAGGTAAACGTTTATTTGACCTTTTATTGTCCACATTTTGTTGGAATTTTCTAATAATTTTGTTTCGAAGCACCTAGGCTTCATTTGTGTGTATTTTCAAGGGCAGGAATTGGCCCCCAGGGGCAGTTTCGGCCCTAGCAAAATACAAAAATTTCCTTCTCGACATTTGAAAAATGTCGAGAAACATAATTTTGGAACGCTTGTCTTGTTCTTTTGACGAGCATTTCCCGAGGCTTCAGATGCTAGAAGAAAAAAAAGA
>NC_068981.1:121845977-121847807 GCF_001194135.2 Octopus bimaculoides | reverse complement strand
TATATATATATATATATATATATATATATATCACTTGTTAAGGTTATCTCTACAGATATTCTATAGAAAATATAGCCAGCACTGATTTTCGTTTCAACATTTGAAGAAAAGGCAATAAAAAAAGATAAAAAATAAAGAAGCGTATCCCATATTGATAGATGCATCACAAATTACCACAGAAACTACATAAAGGCATAAGCAATATACCACCCCCAAAATATATTGATATATAATCAATTACAGATATAATCCCAGCAGCAATGTAATGCATATAAACAACTGTATGCGTTGGAATAAAAACACACGCATAGAGAGATGTAACTTTAAGTTGATGCGTTCATATACTGTTAAATATTCAATCTATCATATTACTGTCCCGTCATAAATCATAATACAACGAAATATCCGTAAAATATAATATGCATATTTGTAGTTAATATAAATTTCAAAATATGTTGGTGATATGGAAGTATCCTTAGAACACCGAGCAAAATACTTTGCGGCATTTCCCCGGTTTGTATGATCTGAGTTCAAATTCCGGCTGAGATCTACTTTGCCTTTCAGTTTTTCTGGTTCGATAAAATAAGTACTAGTTGAGCGCTGGAGTCCATGTAATCGACTTACCCTCTCGCCAAAAATGTCTGTCCTTGTAGCAAAATTAGAAACAAATATATATTGAAAAATACAGCACAATCTAAGTATTTCATTAAAATGCATTTAAACTATTGAAGATCGTTTGGATATGGGACAATCATAAAAAATTGCCATCAATTTATTTGCATTATGTGACGATTAACTAATTTTATATATCCTGTGTTTACAGGCATAAATCAATTCCGAATTCCGTTTGGGAATTTAGTATACATGTTCTCCAACATATCCTGTGAGGTAACATAACGTTAAGATCTACTTAGATTTACTTTGTATTCCTAATGAGCTATTATTTTTATTATTTTATAGAATAATTATTATCACAATAGAATTAGCGTGAAACAATTTTATTACAACACGCCCAAAGCTGCCTGGCAATAAGAATGACTTATACTAATCTATAACACTTGATATGTCTTCACTTCAACTTAAAAGATGCAGAAATATCATAGGCTATGTAACTTCTGTTACGTTAAATGTTAAAAAGGTATATTAAAACTGAAGCCTGTAATTTTGGTTGATAATTATTTCCCCCGGTAATAATTGTAAGCTTTTATTTGAATAAATGAGAACATGTCATAAAATATACTGCACACTTATTTAATACGCATATGTAAAGTATTCAACAGCTATTAGCTATAGTGAGCTCATCTATCAGGTCATCTCTTTCATACAGCAAAGGGTCTAAAATCACCATCCATACTCGTACTATTAAATGTAACAGCTTAGTTACCGGCTACCAGAGTGTACAGGGCTACATGTTACAAGCAACGCTCTCAAGCGAAATGACATGCGTACATATAAATACACACATGCAGATAAACATACCTACATATATGCGTATGTATGCATATCTATCTATCTATCTATATATGTATATATATATATATATATACAAGAATATTTTTTTAGAGACACTTTAAAATTTATCAGAATATCGGACTGAAGATTTGGAATAGAGAAATTTTCATTCTCTTAACCATGAAACGATCGTATACGATTAACTAAAGACTTGTTTTGTTTATGCTTTTCCCTCCGGTTTTTTGTTCTATGTGTGCCATAAATATCGCCATCCGTTTAGAGAAAAATTTGTAGTTTAGAATCAGTAGTTCTTTGACTGCTATTTCTAAATTTTCAGTATGTTGGAGAAGCAACTCAATGCTAAGCCCTGTATATTTA
>NC_068981.1:121842010-121845529 GCF_001194135.2 Octopus bimaculoides | reverse complement strand
AGAACGCAAAGACAGATGAAATACTGCTAAGCATTTCGCCAGGCATGCTAACCTTTCTGCCACCTCACCGCCTTACTTTCTAAAAATAATAAGAAAATATGGACGAGGCGCGACAATGTCGACGTAAAAATAAGGCGGTGAGCTGGCAGAAATGTTAGCACGCCGGGCTGCGTTCTGACTTCAAATTCCGCCGAGGTCGACTTTGCCTTTCATTCTTTCGGCGTCGATAAATTAAGTACTAGTTGTGTACTGGGATCGATCTAATCGACTGACTCCCTCCCCCAAAATTTCGGGCCTTGTGCCTAGAGTAGAAAGGATTTAAGACGGTCAGCTGGCATAAACTTTAGCACGGTATTTCGTATGTCTTTAAGTTCTGGGTTCAAATTTCGCAGAGGTTGACTTTGCCTTTCATCGTTTTGGGATCGATCTAATCAACTGGCCCCCACACACCAACATTTCGGGTCTCGTTCCCAGAGTAGAAAACATTATTGTTTTAAGTGCTGTGGTTCTTCGAGGGGTTGGTGATGGAATTTTTAATGCAACTTGAGACGTCAGCACTTTGTGTACATTTCTTCTAGTCATTTACATTATAGAGGAATAATGCATGGAAAGTTTGGCTATTTCCCGTTCAGATCGAGATTTAGATTTTTCCGGCTCAGTGTAAGCGGAAATGCTGAAAGATTTGTGAGACACAAAGACTGAGGAAGGCAGATGGATAAGGTTTGGGGAAACAGCAAAAGAAGAAACTTGTTGGCTTTTGAACAAGAAGGGTGAAGACAAGTGAGGAAATTAACTGGTTATCACTATTGTTCAAACAAATTATGAAAATTTTATTTTACAGTGGAAATGCTCTAGGTAAGTTTTACACCGTCTGACGAATTTCGATTTCTGATAAAAAAATAATCGTATACATGTGAATGACTTTACTAGCGTCTCTTGAACATATGTATCCAATTGATAAAAATATATGCATATACATACACACACATACAAATACACACACATACAAATACACACACACATGCTGTGCGTTTGAGTTTATCTGTGTTTTAGAGTTTTATAGTGCCATTTATTATTTATCTATCTAGTGGGATATTTAACGGAGGATGATATTATTAATTTTTCATATACTTGAGGCTTGGGTTCGTAACAACTACGATAACAATTTAAAATTGTTAGTACAAGTATTTAACATTAGGCATATATATTTCGTGCTTTGCATGTCGTACCTATTATGCATGTACATATAATTTTATACATCTATTCATCTTCAATTGGACAGTGTTTATGAATTCATGTCCGTCTTTTGATCTTCAATTGGACACGTTCTTTATGAATTCATGTCCATCTTTTCAGAATACACTGTAAACCAAATAAAATAAAGTTAAATGATTTTATTTTGTTTGGAAATATAAATATAAATCAAAATAAAGTTAAATATTATAAAACCTCACTGTTTACATGAAAATAACGTCATAGATATATTTTTCTATACTAATTACGTCCAAAATATAGATTTCACAGACGAACTGCCTCATTTTGTTTTCTTTTTTTTTTATCATTCGTCAGAGAAAATGGACCCTTCTTCTTTCCCCCAATGAATGGCATAGATCAGCTGCTTATAATTTACTCCTGAATTAGGATAGCTCCATGAGGGATTGTATAATTTTTGTATTTATCATTTTGACGGTTCGTCATTGATTTTTTTCTCAAAAGCGTGCAACTTAGTCAATCAGACACGAGGTTAGTCTAATTCCAGCCTTCTTTTTTAAATAACTGACTTTCAGTTAACTGGGTTCATTCCGGGTTTATGTTATTTAAGGGGCGCTCAAAAATCCATGTGATGGTCCGTGAGGAAACTCACTTGTTTTTTTTTTTCTGCACAGCAAAAGGGTTCAAAAATGTGATTGTATTCTAATTTGTATTTAACCCAACCTGAGGTATAATATATTTCAGTTCTTTGGATTATTGCGCATAAATAGACATTGTTTAATAACAGAGAAACCAGCAACCGTACAAATTCGCAAATTAGGCTATCCATCATTTATGATGGTATTATAAGCAGCTTATCTAGTCTCTTGATTAAGGAGGGAAGTTTATTGTTTTGAAGTTGTTTTCTATGACTGGGATTTTACATTATATATATACTTACTATCTTGTTTCTATCGGTGACTTAATTCTTTAAAAATAGTAATACGCTTTCTTAATTTTTCTCTCTCCTTTCTGAGCGTTGTATTTCATCAATTTTCTTTCAAGTCTCCTTTTTATATAATCTGTTTCTTTTTATAGTAACTTTGACACCTTCAACTAATTCCTTAGACGTCTTAGCTGAATTCATTTTACTTTTATTTTCCAGTAACGAATTTCAAGTCATTCATATGATTTATAGTTGGTTTGTGTCATCCACAACTAATTGGTAGTTCAACACATTTATTCAGGGTCAAAAATTAGTAAAAGTATATGAGATCAACAGTTTCAATTAGCTATAATCAAATTTTATTTGATTTGTAATACTGTCGATACATTCTCTTTTGAAGTAGCGAAGCTGGTATATTTTACTAAATTTGACAAGCTAGAAGGAAGAACGCAAAATATCGTATCTATTTTACTAACAAATATCAATGTTACTCTTACTACCTGTAAGTTGTACGAATGTTATCTTTCTAATAAATGTTATATGATATTTAGATAGTTTACACTCTTTCCTAAACAATAACATGATAACCGCAGCGGGAATACATTTAATCATCATTTTCTTAAGTAATCTCCTAATCTAGCACTAAACAACAATCATTGTAACAATAATAACAGCAAGAGATCACCTTCAAAAAAATTTTCGACTTCATTTATTCCAAGTCATTATGGTAGATTCCATAATCCAGCTGCTGAGAGAAAATAATATTGACGCTAAAAATAGAATGCCGTTCTATTTATCTGTGAAACAAATAACATGATTAATGATGGCAAAATTTTCACAAATAAAACGTGGTAGCGTACTATATTGCATGACTCAAGTGACAGATTTTAAATCTCTCATAATTTATATTTATATTTCAAAATAAAATAAAATCATTTAATGCAATTCCATCATTTAATGTTTCACATTGACAGTTTGGATTAATGGGGTTAAGATGAGCTGAGGGGTTACAAACGAATGCATTTATCCAAGACACCCCACTTATTAGTGAAAATAACTCCTTAAAAAAGATCCTACTTCCATATTGTCGTGAGACACGTATACGCACGTACATATGTACAAACAATAATGCTACAAACACACGATATTCATTGTAATATATTATATTAATATTCGTTTTTATGTTCAGTTATAATAAAATCAATTTTACATAAATGTGGCGGATTACTACACACTTTCTAGTGCACAGATTTATTATTCTTTAAGAAAGATAGCGTTCACAACAATGACTTTGAATTTTCCGCCGAAACTTCGAAGAAACTGTTAGCACTATTCTTGTGAAAAACATAATACACACAAACGCGTGCATATATATATATATA
>NC_068981.1:121839338-121841699 GCF_001194135.2 Octopus bimaculoides | reverse complement strand
TAGATAGATAGATAGATAGATAGATAGATAGATAGATAGATAGATAGATAGATAGATAGATAATGATATATGTATATACACAGGCATGAAGGAAGTAAATAGACACCTTTAATTTTCAAAATTTCTGATTTACGGGTCTTAATATGTTTTCATCGGTGTAGAATTTACAATGTAACTATTCTTTCTCCTTCTAGGTGCAATTATATTTGCGAAGAGTAACTATGCCACGTACAAAAAATTCAGCAGAACTGTCAGATTTTCAAAGAGGTCGTATTGTTGGGCAGTCTTAGGCTGGTCTTAGCCAGCGAAAAACTGCCGGAAATTTTCTGGCATTGCAAAACAGCTAGAAGTTACTCCAAGAACGTGTGTTACATATCCGCATAACCTTGGGTATTATGGACGAGCAGCTAGAAGAAAACCTCTCCTTCAACCAATTAATATCATGAAAAGAAAGAAATGGGCTAGCGAAGTGTCAGAAAAATGCAGTTCATTGTGGGATAATGATTTCCTGAGATGAATTTGCATTATTTTCAGACAGTAGACATGTTTGGCTCTGGAGGCTACCCAATCAAGAATTTGATTTGAAACGACACCAGCCAACTGTGAAACATGGGAGTATCTCTGTAATGGTATGGGGAACTGTCACCAGCAATGGTCGTACTGTGCTGATCGAATGTGTTGGAATCATAAACTCTGAAAAACACATTGAAATACTTAAGCAAGGACTACTTCCGATGTATTCACAGGATAACATAACGAAAAATGAGTTTCTAATCATTGAAAATGGGGCTCCATGACACACAGTGAAAAGGAATCAACAATGGCTAACTGAAAATGGGATCAAAAAGCTTCCTCAGCCGAGCCAATATCCTTATATGGACCCAATTGAAAATCTTTGGTACATACTAGATAGAGCTATACGAAAAACTGATTTGTTTCGATTGTTGCGTGAAAAGTGGGCAGACAATCACAAAGCTCGTCGGTTCAATGCCAAAAACAGTTTCTGAATTAAAAACTGCAAAGGGAATGTCAGTTAAATCGATTACATTTCAATTGTTCGCTGTGCACATTAAATAAAAGATTTTGAAAATGAAAGGTATCTATTTACTTCCTGCATGTCTGTGTATATACACATATGTACAATTACATATATATATGATGTAAGTATAAATATATATACTTACGATCTGACGAGTAGCTATATTTTTGAATAGAATTCATTTTCGATAATTTCAATTGATTTTAATCGATTTAAATTACTTTTCTATTTGAAAATTGGTTATGAAACACGTGTAATCTTTTTATTATATTTATCTTATGATATTTACTTTACTCTATATTATACTCATTTATTGTGCTTTTAAATATTAGTTTTTCTATATGTGATAGTGGATTTTCATCGATGAGTTCTTGAAAATTGGTTATTTTCCCTAAAACTATATATTTTATATATACTTTATCTATAAGGCTCAATTTAATTTTAATTTTTTATAAATTGATTTTAATTGAGTTTTTTACCTGTAATTTTGGATTTTGTTCCTAATATTATTATATGTATGTATGTATATGTGTGTGTGTGTGTGAGTGTGTGTATGTGTGTGTGTGTATGTGTGTGTATGTATATATAAGAAAACAGAAAAGTGTTCCTATATACTAAGAAATGTAACTGAGTTATAGTTTTTAAGTAGTCAGAGTGTGAGATAAATTTTCGAAACTGCATACTGTTGAAATGTTACAGGAAATGTATAGTCGGTTTCTAATACTAATGTCTCAATTCATTGAACATCTATTTTCTGCATTAATGTCATAGACCTATTAATCTCCGTTATAAAACCTACATTTATATTTATGCTGAAAATACAATAAAATATGATGGAAGAGGATACTAGATCTCCCTTTATGCTAGCTCACTCCTTCAATATATTTAATATTTTACTTTCATCACCTCTTCATCTCTAAACATCTTCTTCTCACTTTATCTTTTTCTCTTTTCTCTATCATTCCTTTACTATCTTATTCTGTTTTTCTCCGTATCTATATCTGAGCCACTATATCTATTTCAACTAGTTTATCTCGACCAAAGAAAAGATTCTGAATTCTGGTATTTTCATCAAATCAATGATTGCTGTATTCTTGGAATTAAATAACACAGTATCCTCAGATTCTATTTCCCCGTATTTCAGAATATTTCGAAGTGAACAGCTGGTTTTGACATTTAATAATTCTTTGTAACTCTCGACATTTCCAGTGCATAACATCAACCGAAAATATAGATATCATATACATATAGACATTTCATATATATATATGTGTGTGTGTGTGTGTGTGTGTGTGTGTGTGTGTGTGTGTGTGTGTGTGTGT
>NC_068981.1:121829552-121839075 GCF_001194135.2 Octopus bimaculoides | reverse complement strand
ATATATATATATATATATACGTACAGACACACATATATAATAGCCGGTATAAATGTTGGTTGGTTGGTTGATTAATTTCATTGTTACAGGTTAAGCCAAAGGTTCTCAACGGGATCTACTTGCCCCCACCTGGGGGCCATTTGGGTCTCAAAGGGACACTAGGGGTGTTAAAAGACTTGGGGCGCTGGAAGACCCTCAACTTTGGTAAGTTTAATTTGAAATTAACCAGTAGCGGCCATATTTTAACATATCTGTGACACTCAGTTTTAAAGTAAAACCAAGTCTTTTTGTTTCAAACTTTCAAAAACTTAAGACACTGCTTCCTCTTTAGCGACACCAAGCAAATTCCTGGCACCATGTGTAACTAGTGTCGCTAAAGTGAATACCCCAGAATAAAAGCAAAAACTAAAAACAGATGAATACTGACAGACCATTAAAAGAAAAGAAGTAATGAATAAAAGCGAAAGGCTGAATGAGGCTGTATGTATGCGTCTTTGTGCAAATATATAAAGGATGGTGGTCAAAATTTTGGAACGAACAAACTGGCTTTTGGGAGTTGCTGATAGGTATGTATTTGTGTATATGTTTGTATGTATGAGTATATTTGTATGTATATGGTTGCGTGTGTTGCCGTTTTGAATTCCTTTCTGCGATTGAACAGACCCCTGGCTATTAAAGTCCCAACCACACACACGTACACACATTTGTTTTAGGTTTTGTACCCATTTGAACTGCAACCATACAAAAGATTACGTGTTAAGTCTTATGTTCTGAAATTTAAATTATGAATTTGTTTTAATTATAAAATTTCATCTCAGCTAAAATCACATCTTTTGGTTTCTGGAAAACAAAACTTTTCTTTCTCTGTTCTGGTCAGGATTTTCCATTTTTCTGTATCAAATAATGGACAGAAGCATTTAAAAAATATTAAATTCATAGAGCCGATCAAAATCAAAAATATTAATTTTGAATCATAATGATGGAGAGGAGTAAACATTTCCCTTTTCCTTAATATGAACCAGAGCATAGTAGGAGTGAGATTTGGCTGTTATTTCTAGCAAATTGAACAACTGCAAAGAGAGTACCCAATTTGCTCATTTGTTGACGTGTATAAGTCAACAATAACTAAAGGGAAAACAGACACTAGCAAACACGCGCGCGCGCGCGTATATGTATGTATGTATATATATATATATATTTCGCCATGATAGATCGCTAACCTCTACACACATTATTTTTCTCTGCTTGTTTCTCTCCTTGTTTCTTTCTATGTTCCTTTCTGTGGAAGAGCGTAGGCTCAAAACGTTAAGAGACTTTTTCAATTCCCGAGCGTTATACTAATGCATCTGTTTGTTGTCTACACCACCTGTCTTCGTCTTTTTTTTTTTGCGAACTCTCCTTATATATATATATATTATATATATATGTGTGTGTGTGTGTGTGTGTGTGTATATATATATATATATATATATATATATATATATATATATATATATATATATATACATATATATATATGTATGTATATATATGGCATAACTACAGGTTTCTGCCACCCCTCGATTTTCGACTTTCAGCAAAATTGTTATTTTTTTAATGAAACATACTATGAATATGTGTTATATCATGTAGATTGGTGGAGCGAAATGTTGGGGGGGGGGGGTTCTAGGATGGGAAATTTCCGAAAATCCACCGGAGTCCATTTCAATTCGTCATAATTTGAAGAAAATGGATAGGTGCGTTTCGGAACAAGTAATCCATATTTTTTCACTTTCTCCATTCCGTGCGTTTGTGCATCCGTAGATTTCTACTGAGGCAACAAACAGGCAATGAAGGCAAATGAAGTCCTCACCAGAAAACTCGTTATGCTAAAAATAACAGCTAAATATCTGGTACACAGAAATGTATTAAGACGGCTTATCTGTTGCATACGATGTTTTTTTCATTTTAAGTAAATTCTCAGGTAAACGTTTCTAATTTAATAGTTTTAGTAATGTTAAGTATAACTTATTTTGTATTACTCTAATGAATATTCATATGAAACATTTTTCTAGGTTGTTAGCATAAAACTGTAATTTGGCAAACTTTGGGTATTTGCTTGTATATATGTATATCGGTTATGTTTACACGAGTAATCTCTGTGAGTACACATAACTACACCCCAGGATGCGTTTCTATCAACTTTTAATATTATTTTTACTGTTTCTGAATTGTGTAAATACTTTAATACCCGAAAAATCCTTTAAAATATATCTACGTGTGCCGTTATGAACATTAGTAATGTTCAAATAAGAAAGATTAGTGTCTCTATCTTGGTAACAATAACCACAAAAGATATTTGATATCTAAATTAAATGCACCGGTTGGTAAGACAAAAACACCATTTTTATCCAAGGCCCTTCGTCAAAGGATAGAAGCAAACTTAAAGTACTTGATATTACTAGGAACATATAGAACTTTCCAACCTTCAGTAATGTGTCTGAACCAGTTCTGAGCAGCCGTAGAATTAAAATTTCAGTATTCCTTTTTACTAATCCCTTCGTTAATGTACTTGAACAACATTTTTTATCACAAAACTCTATATACAGAAGATGCTCAAAATGGCTTAAGTAGAAATGGTTGAAATTACTCATCGCCATTTCAATTGCCTTTTCAAATTAGCCTGCCACGCGACGTTTCATCTAGATTAGTTAAGCGATATAATGGTTTCTGATTTCGGCACAAGGTCATCAGTTTTGAAAGGATGGTGTTAGTCAAAACTTTCCAC
The DNA here is from genome assembly GCF_001194135.2 of Octopus bimaculoides. Lineage (NCBI taxonomy): Eukaryota > Metazoa > Mollusca > Cephalopoda > Octopoda > Octopodidae > Octopus > Octopus bimaculoides. Next base: position 121,836,308 of record NC_068981.1, on the reverse strand, counting down.
AGCAGTATTAGACTGCCACGTTGTTTTATCAACCCTGACGGGATGGATGGAAAAATTGTCGTCGGCAGGATTAGAACTCAGAATATAAAAAAATATTGCAAAATATGTTGTTGCCAATTTTGCCTATTCACTGCATTGGAGTTAAGTAATGAAAAGTATACAATTCATAATTTCAATTAGCTAAAACTTTAAGCAATGAGATACTACATACCCATAGTATTTCCGATGTCTCAACCATCGAAATTACGAGAGGTTCCCTGTGACATAAAGAAATCCTATGCGGCATGGATGAAAACAAAATACTCTCAGTGGAATCTCAAACGTACCTGAAAATTTATCTTCTGAAATATATATGAAGACTTATTGTCTAAGTAATTTTTAAACAAGTAATTTTTCATCGCCAGTTACAGTATTATACACTATTATATTAGTTTATTAATTCAATATAAATAAATTAATAAAGAATTAATACAGAGCAAAGTATATTGACAGCTTCCTTGTATATCGATGTGTCTTATTATTTCAACCCAGTAGTGATTCGAAAGAAAATTATTCTAGATAGAATTCGAGCTTAGAACCAAGAAGGCATCAAACGTTAGTGCTTTTCATCTTTTGTAAAATATTTTAGAAAGGATTTTCTAATGAACACAAAACATTAGCATTAAAATAGACAAATATTTATTAATTTACATGTTATTTACTCAGTCATAAATTTCTTTGCGGTGTTCGTTTGATTTATTATTCTCTTCCTTTCGCAACTTTGCATTTCATTTCATTTCATTAAATTTAGTTTGTTTGTTTCTCACACAAAAGATAGGGGAGGAGATAGAGAACAAAAGATTGCGGAGACAGTGACATATATAGAAAAATAAGAAAGATTAATGAGAGACTGAGGGTGAGTAATTTAAGCCAGATTCATAATTTGAAGAAAAAAAATGAAAATAAAAAGGCATAGGAAGTGACGCCCCAAATCGAACAATTATCGGAAATTAATCAGTAATTATCAGATGAAGAGGAAATAGAATTCTAGTGTGTAAATTTCAATTAGTATTAGGTGCCACTATATGAAATAATGTAAAAAGCACAAAGCGATAATGTATTAAATTTCCTCAAAGTGAAAAATGCTCACTGCATTGTTTGCATCATTTAATATAGACAACACTTTGTTTTCTCTTGTTAGAAAACAATATCTTATAATTTCCTAGATGGCAGGCATCCCCCAGCGTTAATTTTCAAAGATTAATAATCAATATCTAGAAGATAATGCCATTTGTCTTTATCTGTAGAAGATACGCAATTCTGAATAACATGGATTTTCTTTGCCTGAAGCAAAGTAATATTTCGCTAAGTAACATGATCGATTATCTTACAACCAAAATATGTTACTGAAACACATGCGAATGACACTGAGTAGATGAAAGCAAAGTCACTCCCTTGGGATATATTAATATATCATAAAACTCTAATATGCAAAATGTGCAAAATAAGTACACCTGTTTGTTATTGGAATGATAGTCTGCAAATTTTGGTTTGTTGCCATAGAAGAAAATACTAAGAAAATACGCTACTTGTCTTGTCACTGCAATATTTCTATGGTCATATTTATTCATCAGTTTTCTAGTCATTCAATCTGTTAACCGATTGACATAGAGTACTACAACTACACTGTAGTCAGTCTGACTACTTTTATTGGTCTCTGGTGTTGAAAGTTACATAAGAAATTTTAGAATATACAAAAGCAGATGGTCACGGCTGGAAATTGTTAGCAACGGGTTTACTGTATTGAGGCTGACATCCAAGGAATCAACAGAGTACAGCATTACAAATTGAACGATAATTTGGAAGTTCAGGAAAAGGATTTTGAACCTTCGCATCACATGACACTATGAGTAACATGGTAGCAATTTTGCGCTGAATTCTAGTTATTTCATAAGAAATATACGTATTCATTCGGTTTATTAATGTGAAAGAACGAGTATCTACAGCGAAGCGATAAGTGAGTAAATGCGTATATTAAGATAAATAAAACTCTGTATATTGTCACGTATGATGTAAATTAAGAGATATCTTCTGGATTATATTTGCCTAAGGAAGCCCAAACCATCAATGCATTTTGTAGGCTTTCTAGAAAGGTAATATGAGTGATATTAATATTTTGTTTGAATCTATGCAAATCGATGCATCTTGCGTGAATTTGGACAAAAAGTGAATTCGAAAGGGATGGGATTCTAGGAGGGAATCATGGATCAAGTAATTTAGAGCATTGTTTTGAGAGATAAAACTACAAATAAATAGATTTTTTAAATATGAAATGCGTATTACTTCTCAAGAGCTGAAAAAACTTTAGTAGTAATAATAGAAGAGAAAGTGAGAATAAACAACGTGGAAGTGAAGATGTGGTTTACCCTTCAGCGAGATATCCTATATTTGGGTGCCAACTGTGTGTTTGTGTGCGTGAGTATGTTTGTGTATGTGAGTGTGGTTGTGTATGTGTGTGTGTATTTGTGTGTACTTGTATGTTTTGTGTGTGTGTATATGTGTTGTATGTGTATATGTGTTGTGCGTGTATGTGCGTGCGTGTGAGTATGTGTGTGTGTGTGTACGCAAATCTTTATCTGACTTATTTAATCAGTACTCAGAGCGGATTGTCCTTTTGCTTTGTTGCGGTTTAACAGTTCACTAGAAAGAATTTTCAGAAAAAAAGATAAAGCTTTGGCATGAAGTATATGTGTTAGGTTTTCATTTGACGACAGAGCGCAGAATTTAATAATTCTTTTCTACTCTAGGCACAAAGCCCCAAATTTTTTTTTCGGGGGGGGGGGCAGTCGATTAGATCAACCCAGTACACAAATGGTACTTAATCTATCGACCCCAAAGGATGAAAGGTAAAGTCAACCTCGGCGGAATTTGAACTTAGAACGTAAAGACAGACGAAATACCACTAATCATTTCGCTCGGGTCATGTATCGAACTCACGTTTATATTGTTGAAGATTAATAATATATATCAACTAAAGTGATTGTTTTAATCTAAGTGAAGGTAAGTGAAGATTGGAGCGGATATGACTAGTGGACGACCTATGCTTACAAAACGGTTCAATTTTGTCTTTATCTTCTCTCGATGCTTAGGTAAATATCATTAATTAATTGTAGCAATAATGCAACGCAAAACCTATGTCTTTTAAGCAGTATCACAGTATAGAAATTAGTTATTCGATCAGAAATTGAGTCACTTTTAATTGAATCCTATATTTTCTGAGTTTGAAAGATTTTGTAGATTCTTTAAAAAGATTACTAATTTTTGCTTCCTTCTTCAAATAATTACGATAGCCCGGCACGATCCTTAATTACGGCACCTAATTTACAAGTGTCCTACCGTGAGATCTTTGTATCTATAGTGAATAACGTCGCAAGCACTTTTATGCAATAGTGGTAATGTATTATTTCACTTATTGAGACGATTAATTGTGGATTTTGATTTGCAATAATTATAAAAACTATTTTCAGATCATTCATTGTTCACCTAAAGGCGAAAAGTTTGAATATGTTTTGCTATCTCCTAGCTTGCTTCAAGGGGACTGTACAATTTAATAAACAATCTAGATATACGATGGCACACTGTCTCCAATAAAATTTCAATGATGTTTCGTACAGTGAAAGTACTTTTGTATGTACTAAAATGTCACCTACTCTTTCCCATATTCATAGCATTCTTATAGGCTGAAAATAGTATATCTGATTGAATTTTTATCAAGAGGTTATCTCGTAGGACTTGCTAATCAAAACTTAACAAAATATGAGTAGTTTGATAAGAAGTACAGCTGAAAGAAATGTAAATAGTTATCCTGCGATTCATATTTTATTTCTGGCAATAAATGTATAATTTATAGGAATTTATTTCAGTTCTGTCTCTCAATGTGTTGTCATATATGAAAATAACATTCAAAGAAAGACAGAAATGTTCGAAGGGAGAGGTATGCAACTAAGTTATAAAAGCGTAGGTTGAATCCGAATTAATTGCTATATAAAGCAAATTAGGTAGCAACACAAAACGTATTGCCCCCCCCCCCACACACACACACGTGGCATGATAATTTTATCCTATAGTGCGGTCTGTAGGAGGAAATGATTTTTTATGATTAAAATATTAGCAACGCGGCGTGTAAATCAAAAGAAAATATCTTTAAATCGCAGTTTAATACGATTATATTGGCATTTACTGAATACAAGAGGTAAATCAAGTACAAGATTATAAGTGGAAATCATATATTTAAGGAAATGTTTTCTTGAGTTTAATAGAACAATATTAATAAAATACTGTCTTTTTTTCTGCTTCCATATAGATAATTAGCATGTGATGACCCACACTGCATTGACTGTTCCGGTAAGAATAGGCTCTCCCCACTGTTCTATTTATGACTGAGAGATAAAACGATGCCCGCAACCAGAGCATCGCAAACTTGTTTAGGGAAGGGAATAATTTTCTTCGTATAGGAGAACTAGTCTCTATTTTTGCAAAAACGTATTATTCTGCTCAACGGCCAGGTAGTGGTTTTAAATCGTCTGAGTTTAAATCTCCTATCCTAAGAAGCGGAAAACTCACTCCAACAGACGTTAAACCAGATCTAACCACAAATATGTTGACTAAATACATCTAATAAAATAGAATGATCTGTTTCAGACAAACGAGGGAAAATCAAATTCATATCGCATTAATAATGTCACTTAAATTAGGCGGTAAGGGGCCAGCCATCTTACGATCTAGAGACTGCAGTGAAATTTGCTTGATGCTAGTTCACTATATTGATGTCGATAAGACTAAAAGCGTGTATCTTATATCCAGACCCACAATCTTCTTCTCATGCCTTCGAATATTGTAATTATGTAAGTAGACGCAAGTATTACTATGCATATATTATTATGCATGATCAGCATTATATTATTGTATATTTGCAGTTAAAACAAATCAAGAAAGCTAGATCATCAAATCATCAGTCCATCACGATTACACCAATCCCTGACGATCTTTATTTCCATTTATTAGTGAATATACAACTGTATTGTATAATATCTCACATGCATATTAGTGCATACATGTAAGCATAATTTCCTCCATTCTAAAACTTCTATTACATGAAGAACGCTACTAAACGGCCGTAATTCAAACGATGCCAAGTGTGCAGATAAATATATTTACCTCTTATACATACGGGCATATTATGGTTTTTCTTTTGTATAGAAGAGCTGGTATAATACCAGAGAACCCGAGAATTAAAGTACTGCAAATTATATATATTTGTGTTCTATATCTAAGAGATGAGGAATTGTGTACATTATTTATACTATTTACATTTGACGGATATTTGTCCTCATCTTATTTGTTGTTAACACAACGTTTCAGCTGATATATCCTCCAGCCTTCATCAGGTGTCTTGGCGAAATTTCGAACCTAGGTTCTCATTCCTAAGGTATTTTTCGATGTTAGGAATGAGAACCCAGGTTCAAAATTTCCCCAAGCCACCTGATGAATGCTAGAGGGTATATCAGCCGAAACGTTATGTTAACAACAAACAAGATGAGGAAAAATATCTGTCAAATGTAAATAATGTAAATTATATATATTTGTGCCTGTTTCTGTCTCAGTATTTCGATTTTATGCAACTTAGTTCTGTTCCTGCAAATCATGCAAAATGATGCTATATTATACATCTTCGATGTCGTAAGGAATATATTGCTCGTTTTCATTAGGTTAGACATGTTATCGTTTCTTTTTTTTTACTTTTTCTGGTCCACGTCTGCGCACAGTACTTCTTAACAACTTCTTCTTCGAGATTTATTGGTAATTTATCATTCCTCTTATTAATAGGGCTTCTCTACTTTTCCATTGTTTCAATGTACCATAATGATTTCAGTTGTGAAATTCCTACAAAGAGGAAAGAAGGACAGAAACATTAACAATGTTTTGAAAGTAAAATTGGTGCTTCCAAAGCTGAACCCCTTGGTGAATCAACAATGAATACTATTATGCAGAACATGAATATCAACAAAGAACTGCTTCATAATCAACTTTCTGTACAAAAAGTGAAATTACTGTAATGATTGCTAATGTACGACAAAGTGTGCATCAAAAAGTGAATGAAATTGTGATTAACAATAATCTTGTCAGTGTTTGGGGAAATAGCCTACGAAACAAATGTAATAGGATCTAACTGAAGGAAAAACATTTTCTGAGAATTCTAGACTGTTTGACAGGCTTGGAAAACAATATGGAATGCATAACTTTTGAATTATGGATTTCAAATACGACGGACGATTGCGCGGAAGCTGGATATCTCACTGGATTTAAACAAATCATTGAATGTAGTGTTATTATACGTGAAAATGAAGGGGGAAGAAAATAATTTAGAACATTTCTTTGGCAAAGAAAGAAAATTTACAACGTGCCTTCCTTTTATCTTTTATTTTCTTACTTGTTTCATTCAATAGACTGTGGCCATACTGGATCTTCACCTTGATGGATTAAGTCGAACAAATTAAGAACAGAACATCTTTCTTTCTAAGCCACTTATTAATTCTATTGGCATCATTTTTTCGCACCGCTATTTCAATTTCACAGGGTTGTGAACGAGCCAAAAGTTGTTTGCAATCCGTGATCGGTGACAAAACAAGCACAAAACATACATGTAGCTATACGCGCGCGCGCACACACACACACACACACACACACACACACACACACACACACACACACACACAC
>NC_068981.1:121827511-121829452 GCF_001194135.2 Octopus bimaculoides | reverse complement strand
ATATATATATATATATATATATATATATATATAGTTACAAAATCTAGCACCATAGGTTACAAAAACAACCGCCACAAAACACATTTTAGTGGTTAGCAAAAAGGATGTAGGAAAGTATTGAAAGTATGTTTGATGAGCGCAGTGCCAGTTGTTAGCATCCATTTTGTCACAGGAAACAATGGAGATGCGCATAAAATATACTAGTCCGGTTTTTACTTTGCATGTCCTAATACATTTGCTGTGGTTGTGTAGTCCTCTCCTGGACAAACACTCTCTCTGGCTGATTGTAATGTCATAATTTCTTCTTGACGTCTTTTCTTGTCTTTCCATTTCTCCTCTCTCCCTCTGTCACTCCTTTGTGTTCCCTCTTCCATGGTGTGTCGCCAATCTTCACGGTTGCTGGCAACCGCTTCCCAGTTGCTAATAGTGATGTCGCCGGCCTTCATGTCCCTTTTGCAAACATACTTGTATCGTAAGAACGTTCTTCCCACAGACCTAGTGCCCCTAGTGTTACATACCAATCAAATTAATAATACAACAATGAACCACTGGAGAGAAACATACTGACAAGCATATTTACACTTACCAACATTTTCCTATGAGTACAATTCACAAGATAGACAAATTTTGATCCTACAATTACTATAGCATGCAGACTAACAGGCCTCAACTTCCAAATACAAGCAGGGAACAACCTAAATGATACAAAACAGAAACTGGAAACTGACCGACTACCTACATAATTTTGTGAACCCTAAAAGAATATCATTACAAATATTAAACCCCCATTTACTTAGTTTTTAAATACTGGATTAAACTTTGAACCTTTAAACTTTTCATTGTAAAAGCAAAGGATTAAGCTCAATATAACCAAAATCAACTAAAATCACTGGCACTCCAGTAATATGCATTGAAAAGGCAGCTGCTGTGATGGTCCAACTCTCTAAACGGGCATGGGACAACAATAAGCTGACCAAGACCACAAAAATGAAGATCTACCAGGCATGTGTACTTAGCACTCTAATGTATGGCAGTGAGACCTGGAAGCCATACACACGCCAAGAGCGTCGCCTAAATATTTTTCACCTGCACTGCCTCCGGAAAATCCATGGCATCAAATGGAGGAATCGTGTCCTCAACAGAGATGTACTCAAGCAAGCAGGAATACCAAGCATGTATGCACTCCTCACACAAAGACGTATGAGATGGCTTGGACATGTTAGTCGTATGGAAGATGAAAGGATCCCCAAGGACATACTCTACGGAAAGCTTGCTAGGGGCACTAGGTCTGTGGGAAGACCGTTCTTACGATACAAGTATGTTTGCAAAAGGGACATGAAGGCCTGCGACATCAATATTAGCAACTGGGAAGCGGTTGCCAGCAACCATGAAGATTGGCGACGCACCATGGAAGAGGGAACACAGAGGAGTGACAGAGGGAGAGAGGAGAAATGGAAAGACATGAACAGACGTCGAGAAGAAATTATGACATTACAATCAGCCAGAGAGAGTGTTTGTCCAGGAGAGGACTACACAACCACAGCAAATGTATTAGGACATGAAATGTAAAAACCGGACTAGTATATTTTATGCGCAACTCCATTGTTTCCTGAGACAAAATGGATGCTAACAACTGGCACTGCGCTCATCAAACGTACTTTCAATACTTTCCTACATCCTTTTTGCTAACCACTAAGAAACAATCCCATGACCTGGAGTGTAAACACACCTAAATAACCATGTATGAGATGAGTCAGTCACACATGCCTCTCACAAGAGAAAATATTCAACACTCTCAATCTATCCTTCCTTTCATTCGTTCCTCTTTCTCTTTCTCTCTGTATCGTTCTCTATGGGTGTGTGTGTATATATATACACGCAGAGACACACGCATATATATATGATATATATGTATATATATATATATATATATATATATAT
>NC_068981.1:121825247-121826544 GCF_001194135.2 Octopus bimaculoides | reverse complement strand
ATAGATGTTGTATATGTAGTCGCTGAGAAATTTTGGAAAATAGATAGTGAGAGAGACAAACGAAGACAGAAAAAAGACAGACAAATAGATAGATAGATAGATAGATAGATAGATAGATAGATAGATAGATAGATAGATAGATAGATAGATAGATAGATAGACATGCAGGCAGATAACTAACTGGCTGGGTAGACAGATAGACACAGAAGCAGACAGACAGATAGATGGGTAGACAGACAGATAGATGGGTAGACAGACACACAGACAGATAGGAAGACAAATAAGAGACTAACCGGCAGTTAGAGATACAAGTGGACAGACAAATAGCTAGCTAGCTAGATAGATAGAATGAAAATTATGTACTTAATTTGATGTGCATATTTTTATGTTTTGTGTTTTTTTTATGAGCTTATCTTGCGGTATTTTGTTGAATTTGCACAAATTAAATTTATACAGAAAATTTATACAGAAAATTAGATTTGATAGTTATGTCTGTTTCTGTTATTAGTCGAACAAACTGACCATACGATTTTTTCTTTCTAAGTTTGGCATTTATTCTACCGGGTTCAATTCAGTGCTAAGCACACATATGAACACCATTTGATAAGTGGTGATTGACGACAAACAAATACACAAAGTCACACACAAACACTCAACTATAAACAAATATACGACTGGCTTCAATGACACTCTTCTTCAAATTCCACGCATAGGTCTTAGGTAATTATTATATTTTTCACGATTATGATAATTATTCCTTTCTGTAATAAGAACAAGTCCTGAAAATTCGAGGGAGGGGAAAGTCGATCAGATTGACCCCAGTGCAAAACTGGTACTTAATTTATCGCCCCCCAAAGGATGAAAGGCAAAGTCAACCTCGACAGAATTTGAACATTTTGCCCGGCGTGCTAACGATTCTGCACCTCGCTGCATTGATTACGATAAATTACCAAATGCAACTAATTTATAAAAGTAATTAGTAGAACCTCTTTAACAGTACTATTACTATATATTTTTTTTTTTTTATAGAAAAAAAATTTTCTATTTACAGGTATTGATAGAATGTTGATTAATATCATTTATATTTAACTATAGTTTAAATGAAGTTATTCTGAACAGTTTAAATACTTTTCCTTTCAGTTCAGTTTTGCGAGTTGCCGACAGTGTTCATAACTTTCCATTTACTTATTTTTACTTTACTTCCTTTTTCCGTTGTTTGTAAATATCGTAGTCATATTATACTTACTAGCTATATATATATATATATATATATATATATATATATATATATATATAT
>NC_068981.1:121821511-121824570 GCF_001194135.2 Octopus bimaculoides | reverse complement strand
TATATACATATATATATATATATACATATATATATATAACAATCAATACTAGTTCCTCTTTATATATAAGTAAGGCAGACCCGCGAGACATAAACGGTTCATAAATTTCTTAACCCAATATTTTCTATGTATCTGATTGTTTACTTCAAATACTACGATTGATATAAATATTGTGTGGCGGTTTTACCATTGAAGATGTACTTCACATGTATGTATGTATGTATGTATGTATCTATCTATCTATATATATATATATATATATATATATATAGAGAGAGAGAGAGAGAGAGAGAGAGAGAGAGATGCATACATACATGTACGCATATAGATAATCGTACAAAAGTAAGCAGATAATTCTTGTGTTCCAAAACAACTAGAATTAATTTCTACATATCACAAACAGATCAAAACTATTTTCCTAACAGTATACCATATGGTAATGATGCCCATCATCAGCAGGAATTCTCAGAGGTTTACGTGCAGTCCGTTCATATTTTGTAAAGCTGCTGTGGTGTTTTGCTTTTATGCGTAAAACTTGTGTGAATTTCGTTTTTCCATTGAAATAGACAAGATTGATATGTCCAATTTATTCCATGCTTTCGAGTTAACTTTTAGTGAATTAATGCAAGATTGCTGTGCCATATTTAGGCCACATGCTGGTGATACACAGCTGGGTGAATTCATTGAGAAATGGAGACTCATGTAATCTGCATATATTAATCGGTTAATATTCAGACAACTTTGTCCATATTTGAAAACCTCACATGTTTTGCTGCCAGTAGTTATGTACACTCAGCAATTAATTCAGAGGGAATACATGTCTATTGCCGGTCCCAAAATATTTTTGAAATCTTTATAGAACGCTTTAATGTGCCTGCTACACACTCAATATCATTTGCTATTTTTACCCATCAAGTCTTTTCTATAATATCTAGAAGCCCCTTTACAACTATTACGGGCATATTTCAAAACTTCTTATTTCAAATTTGTATTCTAGTTTCAAGGTAGATGTCGACCTACTTCTGATGCCTGTGTTGTATCGGTGCACTTCAAAGATGCATTTTTATCATATTTAAATTCATTTGAGAGCTAATCAACTTTGAATGACTTGTCATTGATGCATCTACGGACGTATCGATTTTTAATGACGTTGTTGATACGAATTTCAGTAAGAACTTTCGCAACATAACAGAAATAATCCGACAGCCAACAAATGGTTTGGAATTAACAAGAGAAAAGAGCAGCTTTTTCTATGACTATTTAATCAATTATATGCATATCCAAAATATGTTTTGTTACTAGGGGAATCTAATGTATTTTTCACTGAGAATCACGCTCATAACAGAAGAAGAACAAGCACAATCCATTTCTATTCATTTTATCTTCATTGCACATTCCAGCCATATCAGACTAAGTATGAAAATCTTAACTTATCTTAGCTTTAAATTCACTAAACATCAGGCCAGGGTCATTTCGAGGGGAGTTTGAATTTACAGGTAGCTTTCATAAAAGTAGCTTTGTCTTGTTTTTGTATCACATTCTTGCAGCCTAGCAACAAAGTAAACTACATTTCTCTCTTTCAAATCTACCTACATATCATAATGTGATCATTTGGAATCTGGGAATTGGTACAAGGTTCTAGTAATATTTTATTTATGGAAAATCCACTAAAAGACTATTTCCATTTTCAGTTTACTTTCCTCATCAAATTTGTAGTGTATTTATCTTTGATACAATTGATCTGTCTCAGGTGAACTAGTTTCATATAGATAATAAATACTTATATAGTTAAATGAACACCACAATATCAAAAGCAATGCTTCAAAACAAGAAATAGTTATGTAGATCCAAAATTCGGATATTTAGAAAATTTCTTATCATTTACTGCATAGGTTCAATATTATTCTATAAACGGAAAACATAATGACGGATGTTCAGAAAAGTTACCAGGTAGGATATTAAGAAAAAAGTACTTATAATATCTTAGATAAACTATACAAAGCATTTGAAAGTAGAGGACATCTATGATAGCTGGATCCTGGCGTGCATTTTTGAAATGTTAGCATTTTGGAGAAAGTACTTATCCAATTAAAAAATTACCCAAATTGTTAATACAATTTCAAATTAGCTTTTTCACGCCTGTACAGAATTAACCAATTTTGTTTGGGCCCATTTATGTATGAACTGACCACCTCTTCAAATTTGCAGTTGACATCGAAATTAGTATTACGCGGTAGCAAATATGATGATACGTAACACGATAATTTTGTATGCCTCTATTCTTTCTTTTCGCTATAAGGTAGAAAAGAGGAATCAACATTTTGAGATACACCTAGCACTTGAATGATCAAGAATATTGATTTTCACAACAGCTAGAAATGCTTAGAGAGCGTTGTTTTTATAGAAATGGGTCTAAAATGTGCAACTTACGTACAACTGAGAAACGCTAATCTTCGTTAACATCAACATTACCGATAATTATCTAAACTTTTATTTGCCATCACTTCCACAAGTAACATCTAGTATTTTCGAAGTGCAGATCAGATACAGATTAAACTGACCTCTATTAACATATTATGTGTGCCCTCTTAATTCATTTATTTTAGCGTGAAATTTATCCACAATGCTTTTAACATTACAACCCTCCTATGCAATAGTATCTTGTTTTTTCATAATGAAGCATTTTCTCTTAAACTAGTTATATTCACGATTTCACATCTTAATCTTTCAATGGCTTGACGTTTCGGTCTAAATTTTACTATGCTGCATGGAAAAACTACTCATCTCACCCAAGACAGTTTAATGAAGTCACTCTTTTTGTAACAATTTATCCACAACGCATAGGTATTATCTTATGCACATATTCACTTTTAAATATTTTTTCAGGTACGGGTATGGTTTTAAGAAGTTAACGTAATTTGTAGTTCGGTGCCACTGCACAGTATCTTGTATAAGTGGGTTCAGCTAAAGCTTCGAGGTGAATAGTGTGTTGCAAGTGAATGTGGCACGCAAAAATTGTGCAGTAGCCTATCATATATATATATATATATATATATATA
>NC_068981.1:121820320-121821320 GCF_001194135.2 Octopus bimaculoides | reverse complement strand
GACTAAAAATTCAAGGCTACAGTCTAATGATTGAAACAAGTAAAAGTTATAAAAGAAAATATGTATGTATGTATGTATGTATGTATGTATATTAGCATACATATGTGTGTGAGTGTGTGTGGGATTGTGTGTATATATGTATACGTATAGGTACCTTTTTCTATTTGTCCTCTTTCATTTGATGCTGGAGTTGGCTTCTTTACGTCCCCGTAAATTAGCAACTCAGCAGAAGTCTTGGACATAATGAGTAACTGATACAACATAACTGGGTTAGATTTCTTCAATTAAACTCTTTGGACTGCTACCACAGTATGACTTCAGTCCAATAAGATATTTTTATTTTTATTATTATTATTATTATTATTATTATTATTACTATTTTCATTAATGTCTTCGTACTTTACATTCTAAGCGTCTTAGTATTAGTTGACTTCTATTCATTTTCATATTGTAGGCAGTGCAGACTCCCGAGAATCTTTCAACAAATGTGCTATCATCCTTTCCCTAATTTCCTTTCTGTTTTTTTCGTTATTCTTTTTTCTTTCATATTTACTCCGATTCTTCTATCCCTAATTGCTTTATCGAACATTTTCGTATCTTCTTGCTTTTATTTCTATACCTCTCTGTGTACATTTCCTATTTTCCTCACGGAATCACCTCATATTTCCTAACAAGAATTCTAAATAACATTTAATTCTTGATTTATTTTTTCTATATTTCATATCAGTCTATTATAGACTTTCATATCCTCTAACGCACTCTTTGCTCTGGCAATTTCCTGTCCTCAGAAGATCCAAAACACTAATTTGTAAGGAACATTTTAATGCATGTATACTTGCTCCCTTTCCTGACGGTGGATTTCTCTGTTTATTTCAAATACGTATTGATTATATATGTGTACATTCGCAATACACACACTCACAAACACACCACATACGCGTATTTTTGCATATATATGTGTGAGCGTGTGTGTAATCATGTGTATATATATATATATATA
>NC_068981.1:121818041-121820120 GCF_001194135.2 Octopus bimaculoides | reverse complement strand
TATAGAATGAATATTTAAAGCATTTATGTATATATATGTGTGTGTGTGTGTATATATACATATACATACATGCATATACATACACACACACACATATACATATATATATATATATATACATGCACATATGCGCGTATGTGTGTGCGCATGCGTACCATCTTCCAATTACATACGCATATGAAGTGGCATAGAAATTATGTTTCTGAATTATTTATTACATACATCAATATGTGTTGACACAAAATTTTGTGAGACTATGGTGGTTATACGTATGAGAATCCCTATATCTATATCATTCTGAATATATGTAGTCATAGTTATTTGCATACACAACTCTGTTGAAATAATCTTGAAGATATATACACGTGTGTCCTTTATAATATTCAAGAACATATCTATAATTGACATTTTTCTCTCTTCAGACGACATTTTAAAATGCCGTAGTGCATTTATTTTCTTATCTGCATCCATCTCCCTTTCTCCCTTTCACTCTTTCATCATCTCTTTGTTTTCTTCTTTCTTTCTTTCTTTCTTTCTTTCATACTTTCTTTCTTTGTCTCTCTCTTACTTTATTTCTATTTTCATTATTTCTTTTCTCTCCTTATGCAGTCTGTTTTTGTCTCTGTCTATCTAGTTCGAGTTTTAGATTTCTGTTTGTCTATATTTATATTTTCTACTTGCCTCTCATCTTCTCATTCTATCTGCCTCTCCTAAAATATTGAAGAAACGAGAGAAATGTAAGACGAGAAAGAGGTAGAGAGAAGTGAGGTAGACAATAATACGTAAGTTTTTTTCCTTAAACATATAGAAATATTGCCTGTCGATATCGTTAACCCCTTAACGTTATGAAATGGTGCGCGATTATGCAGGAAGGGGTAACTGAGAATAATGAGCATAAGATCTTGTGCGATTTTACAATCTAGTGTTACACACTGACTGATATTTGAAGACCAGACATTATGGTGGTTGCTAAAAAAGATGAATGAAAGCGAGATGATAACCGATGTTTTACCTGGGGTTGTAGGAGTGGAGGATAAAGAACTTGAAAGGACTGAAACCACTAAGAGACGAGATTGCACGAATGTGGGCAATGAAGAAAGGAATTGTCATCCGAGTAATTTTAGAGACATTGGGAGTGTTAACAATCAGCCTTTAAAAAAATGTTGGAGTAATTGGGATTGACACTAGGGTGGAGTATGCTCAGAAAACCGTTTTATGGAGAACAGCAAGATTTTGAGACTGCAACTTTGATGTTTATGTATCGCAGAAGTAAACCCTGGGCGAACCCTGAAAACAGGTCGTCGTCCGCTCTTACAGAATTGGACAGACAAAGTCTAATCATTAAGGCGGCGAGCTGGCAGAAATGTTAGCAAGCCGGGGGAAATGCTTAGCGTTAATTCGTCTGTCTTCATGTTCTAATTTCAAATTCCACCGAGGTCGATTTTGCTTGTCATCATTTCGGGGTCGATAAATTAAGTACCAGTTACGTACTGGGGTCGATCTAATCGACTGGCTCCCTCCCCCAAAACTTCGGGCCTTGTGCTTAGAATAGAAAAGAATTAGACAGAGCAAGTGAAATCTTGAACTCTGAGAAGTGAATTAATAATAATTATAATAATGATAACAAGTGATGGACTTTTCTGGTGGATTGCTGAGCTTCAGTTATGCAGCTGGTTACATCACGCATCCCAATTTACCGTCCTGACACTGAGAAAAATATCGTTAACGATAACACCATTTCAATCCCACAAAAGGATTGAAAGGATAACTATCCTCGTGTCAAGATCTACGATTTACCTATGGTAATTTGCGCTTCATAGTGTTATTGAAGATCCATGTTTTCTCTCCCGTAAAAGTGGCATAGTATTATATATCACTTTGAATACACACAGGCATTCGGGTGTATGTATGTATATGTGTGTGTGTGTGCAAAATCATATACATAATTTTACACTCAAATAGACAAATACTAAAACACACGCATATTTGTAAACACATGTATGTTCATATATACGTGAATGTATATCTGAATATATTCAAATATATATATATACATGCATATATATATATATATATATA
>NC_068981.1:121805793-121817580 GCF_001194135.2 Octopus bimaculoides | reverse complement strand
TATATATATATATATATATATATATTCATATATATACTCATACATATTCTTATATACATACATATATACATATAATAATATATATAATATATAAATATATGCATATATCCATACATATATGTATATACCTACTTCTATATGTATACATATATGCGTATATGGGTACAGGACATAAAAAACTTTAAATACAATGAGAAACGAAAACAGAAAGCGAATATTTTTCGAACAAAGAAAAAAAGAAACAGAGAAGCGAGACATGCAATATGAAGAGTATACACCTTTGTCAGTTGTTCCTGTTCCATCTACTCCGCGTTTTGAAGGCAAGGACAATACGCAATTTCGTTGGAACAGTCCTTCCCGCAAAGCAAATTAAATAAAACGTGGGATTTTTTGCGGAGAGTGAAAGTGTTAACAGGAACAGGACAGTGAGAACAAGACAGTAAAAACAAACGTTGAGGGTTGTTGAGCCAAGACGGTAGAAAAATTATTATGAATGCTAGGTAGACGAGCTATGGGAGAAGAGACAGAAAAAAGCACGTCTTTTCTTTAGGAAGACAGTGGACAGAAACAGAGATCCCCTTTCGTCACGTGTCAGCGACGAGAGAGTCAAGGAGGAAGACTGAGAGGGTGCGAACGGTGAAAGGTAGATAAGAATAGGGAAAGGGTGGCAAATAAAAACAGAAAGGATGCAGAACAAGAGAGGGAGAGAGATAGACAGAGAAGAGATAGTAGACGAGTGCGCATCGTAATTCTAAAGATAAAACTTACTTGGAAAATGATGTGTGGCGTTCGATGATATAATGATATAAATAATATATAAATATATGCATATATCCATACATGTGGAGGCGCAATGACCCAGTGGTTAGGGCAGCGAATTCGTGGTCATAGGATCACGGTTTCGATTCCCAGACCGGGTGTTGTGAGTATTTATTGAGCGAAAACACCTAAAAAGCCCCACGAGTCTCCGGCAGGGGATGGTGGCGAACCCTGCTGTACTCATTCACCACAACTTTCTCTCACTCTTACTTCCTGTTTCTGTTGTGCCTGTAATTCAAAGGGTCAGCCTTGTCACACTGTGTCACGCTGAATATCCCCGAGAACTATGCTAAGGGTACAGGTATGTGTGGAGTGCTCAGCCACTTGCGCGTTAATTTCACGAGCAGGATTTTCCGTTGATCGGATCAACTGGAACCCTCGACGTCGTAAGCGACGGAATGCCAACAACAACAACAATCCATACATATATGTAGGCGTATCAAGAAGTACTATCTCAAAAGTAATGACAGCTTTGAGAAAGAGAGAAAAACTTCCTCGTCGAAACAAAACTCTGGAAAAAAGCCAAAAGCTTCTGATAGGGACCGTCGGACTCTTACGCAAATTGTTAGAAAGGATCACATAAGTACAGTTCCCAGAATTACCCCGTGAACCCAGTTTCCACAAAAAGTGTTCGCCAGGAGCTGCACAAAGCCGAATTTGCAAAGCGATTAGAGTGGAGTACAAACCTACAGAATTGGTTCCTAGAGCAGTGGGAGAATGCTCTTTTCGGATCAGTCATCTTTTACCTTAATCCGTTCACCGGCCGAGTATACGTGTGGTGACAGTGAAAAGAAGCATTTAACTCACATTACCTTCTTCCAACTGTTAACATGGAGGAGAACATGGAGTTAAAATTGTTACTGAATGGCACGAGGAACATTCTAGTGAGGCTGAATATCTTATCCGGCCACCACAATCCCCAGATCTCAATATTATTGAACAGTTATGGTTCATTTTAGAAAAACAAGTAAGGAGTCAATAACCTCCACCATCATCACTAAAATATCTGGAAATTATTTTAGCCGAAGAATGAACAAAAATTCCTTTGGAGACAATTCAAACTTTGTACGAGTCCAAAGGCGGCCGTACCCCA
Source organism: Octopus bimaculoides (assembly GCF_001194135.2). Taxonomy (NCBI): domain Eukaryota; kingdom Metazoa; phylum Mollusca; class Cephalopoda; order Octopoda; family Octopodidae; genus Octopus; species Octopus bimaculoides. The sequence goes on along the minus strand of NC_068981.1, from coordinate 121,815,668 downwards.
CATTAAAGTATATTATAGAAATAATACATTTCTAAATTTCTCAGAGAGATTTATACAGTAGCGATAACATGAAGTAGTTGTATGCTGTCAACTTAATGTGACAGTCCCCCGAAGGGAATAATACTACTGTTGGTTAGACCCAGGATGCTGCACCGCTTCCTATCAGCTTTGACATATTGCCTCTGTTCTTATGTTTACAAGGGAGAGACAAGCACCTCCACAAAGCTAAGCCTGCATCCACAGACATGTTTCTGAGCTTTTGCTCGTCATCAGTCTGGGGTAGCATGACCTGCTAGACGAAGAAGCCTGTGAAGCTCTTGTAAACATACAATAATTTTAGTGAAATACATACACTGATTTCAAATTTAGAAATAACACATTTCAAAATTTCTCAAATAGTTTTATGCAGTAGTAATACGATGAAGTAGTTGTATGCTGTCAACTTAATGTGATAGTCCCTGAAGGAAATAAAACTACTGTTGGTTAGACCCAAGAAGCTGCACCGCTTCCTGTCGGCCTTGACATATTTCCTGTGTCTTTATGTTTACAATGGGGAGACAAGCACCTCCAACCAGCTAAGCCTGCATCCAGAAACATGTTTCTGAGTCTTTGCTCGTCATCATGTGTCAAGGCCAACAGGAAGCGGTGCAGCTTCCTGGGTCTAACCAACAGTAGTATTATTCCCTTCAGGGGACTGTCACATAAATTTGACAGCATACAACTACTTTAAAATATATTTGTTTAACATTTGAAGGTGTTTCCATGATTTTGTCCAACCCCTGTATATATACATATATATACTTATATATATATGTGTGTGTGTGTGTGTGTGTGTGTGTTTTGTGTGTGTGTGTGTGTGTATGTATGTATATATATATATATATATATATATATATATATATATATACAAATACATATATAAACTTATATATACAAATACATATATAAACTTATATATACATATATATATATGCATACACACACATATGAACGAGAAAGTAAACTGTAGTAATGCATATTTGTTTCAAAATAGCAATATTTTATTTTTACTCACGTACATTTTTAATATATTACTTCACTTCCTTTACATTCCTCATACAGGTTTCAATGACACGCTTACACGCACACGTACACAGACACACAGATACAAGAACGCGCGCACGTACATAGGCAGAAACTTTCAGGCACATATAGACGCATGCATACACATATGGTTTCATAAAAAATTATATGTAACTATGCGTTTGCTTATGAGTGTATATTCTTCTGTTGTTTGAAGTTGTGTGTGTGAGCGTATTTAGATACATATCGAGGCTGAAATAAACGCTACTTGTAATTCGTTTGTTTTCGCATTTTACTTCATATAAGAACTAAAAATAAGAATTTCTGCACTTTAGCTGTACTTGTATGGATTTGTATGTCTACATCGATATTTGTAGCCATGGATATCAGCATTTACAGTAATGTTGACGTACACTATAAAGAATATTTTCATGTATCCGTAATGTATATATGTGTGTGTATGTGTGTGTGTGTGCGTGCGTGCGCGTGTATGCGTGTGTGTGTTACATATATATATATATATATATATATATATATATATATGTGTGTGTTATGTATGTTATATATACATATACATATTTGTTTATATATATATATATATATATATATATATATATATATCGAGGGTTTGAGAAATATTGGTGTTACGAAGACTCCAAAAAGTGTCAGGTAATGCTAAGTAAGTGCTATGGATAGACCGTGGTTAAGCTCCAGGTTCGATAATGATACGAATGAGAAATCCAACGTGGGTCATTTATTAGCATGTATATATAAGAATGAGATAAAAAAAAACAAGGTTGTAAATAGTTTTCAGAACATTTATAGAGAAAAAGCTCTTGCAGATGTTTCCGGGATATGTTATATATATCCTTTCATCATAGACGGTGCAAGAAAATGTTTATTATTGTCGAGAAGATATGAAATATTGAGGTAAGTAAGAGAATGAAAATAGAAGTGAGATATATAAGGATATTGTATTTGGATATCCATTATTCAAGTAGACTGGTGTATACGCTTATACGACTTCTGAAACACAAGGAGCATATAGATACTGTAAATACAAAGAAACGTTAAACACGAGGCTTCCTACAGCGTTAGGGGTGACACGGATAAGTATACAAATATTGTAATAGCACAACGAGTGCTGTACAATATCGACTCCGAGAGGATGAATTAAAAATTGTTAAAAACATTTACATGGAAATTTCGTAAATTTGTGATATAATACAATATGTGGAGCAGAACACAAGAAAAATAAAATTAAACCAGCGTTTCCGTTGATCAGTTTTCCGACATTCATGCTTATAATTCCAGTCAATTTCATTTGTGCATTATACATAGTAGGAAATTTGAAAATCTTCCGTTTTAGTAGGAACTGAAATATAATCCTTCTCAGATTCTATCCAAAACTAATGTATGTGTATGTATGACCAGAAATAGAGGAAAAGAATATAGTTAATTATATCAATTCTAGTACTTATGTGTATTTTATTTTATCGAGCATGAAATGATCAAAGGCTTATAAATCTTTGTGGGATTCAAAATCAATTGTAGCGTATTGTTCTATTATTTCTATTTAAATGTTCACTAAGTACAATGGTACATCATTACCTAGAGAAGGAGCTAGGGTAGTGTTATAGGGAATCATCAATGCGCTTTGCAACAGGCAAATACCGGGTTCATTGATAGTTAAAAGCTAATTGACAGAAGAAAAAATCATTTTCACTAAAAGTTGTAGAGCCTGAAGCAGGTATACCTGAAAAGTATCTTTCTAATAGTGGAATCTTAATATAATTACTAATATCAAAGCTGATTTGCTTGCATCTTTATGTGGTTGAGATGTTTATACCAGAGCTACACGATTCTATATTTGTTTGTACTGTATAACCTTTTAGTTATGCGTTTTCTGCAAAAGCTTCAATTTTATCAATGATGGAAAAGAGGAGCCAAAATCTCTGTAGCGACATATCTTGTGAGTGTAAACGTGTTTCTATGCATTTGTGTGTGAGAGAGAGAGAGGAGGCAACTATGCGTGTGTGTGTGTATTTGTGTGTTTATTTATGTATATGTTTATTCCCTTATCAAAACTGTTGCTTGTGTTAAGCCCCTTCAGATTCTGTAAGCTAGTAGTTCGACAAATAGTAATCCAGCATGGCTACAGAGCAATAAACAGAACCCTGTAAATGTACAAACATAATTTTAGGCGAAATGCAAATTAGGATTATAAATACTTTAGTCTAACTGTTAGAGAAGTGAATGCATTGTGATACACTATCATTTCCTACCTAAGGAAGGGTATTAAAAACTACTAATGAATGGAATGAGGTCAATGAAAGAAACGCTATATTTCCCTGCTGCTTTGTTTTGAGAAGTTGAGAGTTTCACGGACTTGTGCGTGTGTGCCATGGTTTTTTCAAATGTGGCCGTTTAATAGGATAAAAGAAGCCATCCTTCTTCATTAGTCTATTTTCTACGAAGTCTTCCTTTGCTAGCCTACCAACTGTCTCAGCAGTGAGGACGGCCTTCGCAGCTTCTTCTGAAGCCGAAGCGCCATATAGTAGATTAAACAAGTTTCCATCATCTGGGATGTTCAATTCTGTTTGAAACTGGAAAGGGCAACACGCTGCACTGTATCGATATGATCAAGCTGGCAGCAGCCTTTCCCTGTTCGTCTGAGCGAATTCTCTCACGGAAATGGAGCTATTCTTCAATGTATGAACAAATTTCCTGATCATTCCATGCTGCCTTTTCAGTCACCTTGCTGAGAGATGTTGCGAGTCTCTCAATCCAAACCCTGGAAAACTTCGGCAGTTTTCCAAAGGGAACTTATTCATTCCCATTTTGCAGAAAACAAACCAGCACAAATCTCTCAAGGGCTTCCATCAGAACTTTATGGCAGTTAAGTGAGCATGCATAGTTCTTGGCGGAAATGACACCCATCAAAGTCCCAGATGTCGTAAGACCGGTAAGATTTCAGAGAAACCCATTCCACCCATCTTTTTCCCCAACATCTTCAGATAGCCACAGGCTATGATGATGTGGTCCTCATGCCCTCATACCAGCGTGTGTTGCTCCATACTAGCGCAAACGCTAATAGTGATGACAAAATGTAATGATGACAAAATGCTGTCCAACTTCTCGTGAAGCTTCTTCTGAGTACTTTAGCCATTCCTGTGCGACTCTGATATCTGTGATTAAGTGAGATATGACCGGATAATACTCAATGGTAGTCTGTTGTACAGGAGCGTCTCTAGTCAGTGAACCGTATCATCCCCAGCCGGGCACTCTCCGCTTTCTAACAGCACTGTGCAGACGAACGATAATCCAGAGAAGATTCCCCTGCACTCACTCGCAATTACTCTCTCATCATCATCAATCAACTTGTTGACTACCTCAAATCGTGGATACTCGCGTCTTCCTATGTAACACTCTGGAAGAGTTTGCTCGGGCACTAATTTCAGTGATCTCTTCCCAGTTCTTGTGCTCTGCATAGCTGGCTGAGTTCCTCCAATATTTCCACCTTGATCTGGATTGAACATCTGAAGCATAATCCCATGCTCTCGATGGACACTTCCAGCTCCATACAGATCATTGACAAACAACACATCAAAGTTGTCAAAGTCTCAATGGAGCACTGAGGAACAAGATGGATGTCGAATGATTTTGGAAGACAATAAGCTCGAGGCACTGTCAACAGCTACTGCCAATGCTGCCTCAAGGTCAAAGAAAAATGAGTAGTTCTCACGATGTCCGAGTCGATTAAGCTGTAAAAGTGGGCGAGGACAAAAAGTCCATAGGGGATATCTTCTATCTCAGTTTGTTGCTGGCAGCATCAGTTTTACATGAAAATACACTTTAAAGTAAATCACAATGTCCCCCATTAGCCTAAGGCATATTGTCGATTAGATGCAAAACATTTTTAGATGAATCTCGAAAATTCATATATTTTGATACTCATTTATTGTAGACATCAGTTGTTTTATATTGAAGTAAAACACATATCACAATAGTTGAGCTGTGTGCACTGAACACTGAGATGTGCTGCACTGAAAATTAATTTCTATTTTCCTGTATTATATATATACTTCCCTTTGTTATTATAATACTGATTTCTTTTCACTGTAAATTCACATGCTTTTGTTAGTAATTTTTTTTATTTTATTTTTCTGTTAACTTGCATGTACAGTTATGTCAGCAATATACTTTTTTGCTACCGTGAATTCAAGCTGAGGATCAGCATATGTCATCACATCAGACCCACGGTGTATATGTCATGAGAAAGATCAAACCGTAAGAAACTCTAAGATGCTGAATCAGTTATTATTATTTGAATGTCAACACAAAGATGGAGTTTTACACATATTAACACTAAGTTAAGCTAGAGAACTGTAATTCTTTTCACACTGATATTTGTTGGATATATTAACCGGGTGATCACTATCATTATCTATCCCTCTTTCTCTCTCCCCTCCCCCTCTCTCTCTCCTCCACCTCTCTCTCTCTCTCTCGTACTCTCTCTCCATTCTAAACATAGCTTCCGTCCATAATTCTTCAAGTAATTCTCATTACGCCACTTCAGGACGTGTTCATTCTGTGGAAAGTAACTCCTTAAATTTTTCATTAATCTTCGTATTAAGTTGTACAACCATTGATAAGAGGCTAGGTGTAGTTTGCTATTGGTTGATTGTAAGGGATTGTTTGACGTTCATTTACGTGATTTTGGGGAGAATGGCTGAGTCTTGTTGAAAATGAATGATCTTTCACTTATTACTTCATGCAAGCAGAGCTTAATAGCTGTCTCAAATGCCTCACCTCGTCCACCAGCAAAATTCTAAGACCCCGTAGAAAGATGTGAGGTGTCATGATATGACTTTACATGCTCGCCTCTCCTAAAGCCATTCCATTTGATGGAAACTTAGTGTGCGGCACTCTGAAGATATCGAAACGATCTGCATATTAACATTTGTTATTTCTCACGTTAGACTCTTGATCTAGATTGATGTTTTTCTCATCTGAAAAGAACCGAAAAATGACATGCTCATAGGGTGTTTTAAGTTTGTTAAGTAAGCACATAGTGGGGATCAAACTGTTTTCTCCTATTTTTTGCAGACATGAATCGGCCTCTCCTCAGTAATTTTTGTAGAACGCAGCAATTTAAAAAAACGTCAGCAAGATATTTTCCATAAATTACGGAAGACATTGGAAGCTCAAGCAGGAATATTTCAAATATATCAAAGAGAAAGAACATTCTAAACTTTCGGATACTATAAATACATCATCCATCATAATTCGGACAATCCACTTTTATACCAAAAGTTGTATTTTGTTTGCGGTCTTCTTTTATTGTATGTACTCTTTCACTTGTTGAGGCAGGAACAGTGCATATTTTTGCGTTCTAAACATTCGGTTTCGGGATATATGTAGTCAAACTTAATATTCAGGTAAGGATCAATGATTGTGGAATTATTATTACATGCGAAAGAAAAAAATTCGACTTATTTTCTCTCAATTTCACTAATTATCCATAAGAAATCACGGTATTTCCAAGATTTCGCTTATATAACTACTGCCTTTTTTTTTCTTTTTTTTTCAGTTTGCAATGCCTGAAGGAACAGAGGGACTTCTTTGATTTTTCAGTTCCGTCTTGCCATTATTTACTTTTCATAATATATTTCGTAAAAGCCACAGCCCAGAATCAAACATGTAAATGTTTGGCAAATAGAAAAAAAAAATGAAAATATAAATAAATCTAGAATTCTGATTTTTTTTTTTTTTTCCCCCACTTAATTCCTCATGAAATTTTTTAGAAGTTTATTCTTCCTGCGCACGACTTACTATGTAAATGAATGACAATAGTTTTAGATCACCTGAAATGAAAACAAAGATCTTATATTTATTAGAACCTACCATATAACAATGAAGGCACGTGGCTTTGTGGTTAGAGTGTTGCACTTACGACCGCTAAATCGTGAGTTCTATTCCCAGAAATGGAGGCGTGTTGTACACTTGGAGCAAAACACTTCATTTCAAATTGTTCTAATGCAGTATCGGAACTGGTGATTCTAGGGCAAGTGATACACGGACAACTCATACCTAGATAATTGATATATAGAACAACTCATAACAGGTATAAAGTGGTTAACATTTAATATTTGAAAGAAATTTTGCATGTGTGGTGTGCGTATGTGTATGGATGTGTGTTATTTCTTTACTACCCACAAGGGGCTACACACAGAGGGGACAAACAACAAGGACAGACAAACGGATTAAGTCGATTATACCGGCCCCAGTGCGTAACTGGTACTTATTTAATCGAGCCCGAAAGGACGAAAGGCAAAGTCGACCTCGGCGGAATTTCAACTCAGAACGTAGCAGCAGACGAAATACCGCTAAGCATTTCGCCCGGCGTGCAAACGTTTCTGCCAGCTCGCCGCCATGTGTATGGATGTGTGTGGTATGTGTGTACGTGGTATGCCTGTGTGGGTGATGTGCATTTGTATGTGTGTGTATATGTGGGTGCGTGTGTGTTGGGAATGTGCATGCGTGTGTTTCTCTGTGTGCATGTATGCGTGTGTGCGTGTGGTGGGTGAGTATGAGTATCTGTTGTGTGCATGTATATGTCTCTGTATGGTGTGCGTGTGGTTGGTGCATATGTGGCTGCGTGTGTGTGTGTGGTGTGTATTTGTGTGTGCGTACGTGTGGTGTGTGCGCTGTGTATTGTGTGTGTTTGTTTTGCGTCTGTATGTTGTGTGTATGGTGTGTGTTGTGTGTATGTTTGTGTGTATGCGTGTATGTGGTGTGTGCGTGGTTGTGTGCATGTGTATGCTTCTGTATGGTGCGTGTGATTGGTGCATATGTGGCTGCATGTGTGTGAGTGTGTAGTGTACATTTGCGTGTATGTTGTGTGTGTGTGTATGTGTGCTTGTATGTGTGTGCGTATGAGTGTGCACTGTGTATTTGTGTGGGTGCGTGCGTATGTGTTGTGTGTGTGTGCGCTGTGCGTGTGCATGTGTGTGGCGTGTGTGTGGTGTGTATTTCTGTGGATGTGTGTGTATACGTGTATGTTGTGTGTGTGTGATGTGTGTGTATGTGGTGTGAGTGTGTATTCGTGCGTGTATGTGTGTGTATGCTTGTATGTGTGTGTATGCTTGTATGTGTGTGTATGCTTGTATGTGGTGTGTGTGGTATGTGTGTCTACGTGTGTGTGCCTGTGTGGTGTGTATTTGTGTCTGCGTATGTGTGTGCGTTTGCAGTGCGTTCATGTTTGTGCGTGTGTGTATGTTGTGTGGAGTGGGGTATTTGTGGTGTATGTGCGAGTGTGTGTGTGTGTCCGTGTTTGGTGTGTGTAGTGTGTGTAGTGTGTATTTCTGTGTACGTGTGTGTGTGTGTGTGTGTGTGTGTGTGTGTGCGTGTGTGTAGTGTGTGCGCATATGTCTGGTGTGTATGGTATATATTTGTATGGCGGGTATGTGAGTGTGATGTGTGGTTGTGTATGGTGGTGAATGTTTGTGTGTATGGTGTGTATGGTGTGTATTCGCGAGTGTGTTTCGTGTGTATATGTGTGTTTGTGCTCTGTGTGTGTGCTTGTGTGTGGTTTGTGTGGTGTGTATTTTTGTGTGTGATGTGTGTACGTATGTTTCCTCTACGCCTTGTAAAAGGCGACTGATTCATATTGAGGTCAGATTGGAACTCCTTCCACGTAAGATATTCACTAGTAACGACTACCCAAACAGACCTATGGTATGGAGAGTTATCACCTGAGTGGTGCACAGGTGTCGTTCGTTGGGAGTAGTTAAGAACCAACAAATGGTGGACGCAGTGAATGAGTGTTACACAACATACACCATACAACTACTTCCACTACTACCACCGCTACAACTGCCACCAGCACATCTACTACTACTACTACTACTACTACTACTACTACTGTCACCGTAGAGAAAGAGAACGATATTCTTAAATGTTCTAAATTTTGTAGAATATGTGTGATACATTAAATCACCAATATATGACTGCAAACGTTCAGAAAATATCAAAAAAGAACTGTGTAAATTACGATTATATATTTATATTCCATAATAAGTAAGAAATTTAATTTACAATATTATATTCCTATCTGTCGCTTACAACTCTTTGAAGCTAACTGAAATTTAAGAAAATACAAGAAAAAATATACGTGATTTTTTTTTATTTTTATTTATATCAACATTCTGATAGAAACTGTTGTGTAACAGCTCAGCAATATTCTTGAATTTCTCAAAGCTTTTAAGATAATTATTAAAATACGTTAGGATTAACATAGTAGAGTATCATATTAAAAAAACTACTATAACACTATTTTACACATGCTTTTTTTAAATATACATAATGATTACGGAATACTGTTTTATATTATTTTTTTTTATAATTAGTTCTAACAACTTATATGAAATTGGATCTTTCTCTTCTAACATTCATCATCCAACTTTTAGTGTATCTAGATTTTCATCCAATTATGTAACTTTGATATTTTGTTTAGAGAGATTAATAAAAAAAGTTTTGAATCTTGTAAGAAATAGAATTTTGATATATTAACATATATGTACACAATGTTTAAATAGACTTACGTCCTTGTGCATGTAGGTATGTATTACTTAATATGTTCATCGAGACCTGTGTATCTATATACGTTAAGCGCATGTATGCGTGTGTTTGCATGAGCACGCGTGTATTTATGCACATACATTTATATATTGATATATATATATGTATATTGTTTATATACATATAAATATGCACACATATATATATATATATATATATATATATATATA
>NC_068981.1:121802587-121805779 GCF_001194135.2 Octopus bimaculoides | reverse complement strand
GACATGATGTTTCTGACTGTATATGTGTTGCGAGAGAGATAGATGCCTGTGAGCCTGTTTATAGCTACCTCTTTAAATTTTTATCTTACATCTATATAATGATTTATAACTCCTATTAATGCTTTCTAGTTTGGTTTCAATAAATTTTATATACTAATCGAACAGTCTGTTTGAAAAAGATTATTTTATAACACCATTTTATATGAATCCCATTTAAAAGAAACCAGATTTTATGTCCGAAATTTATTTACTACAGCTCACTTTCAAATTTCTGGACTATTATAAGCATATTTCTCTAAATTCAATTCTCCGATATTAAATAATCTGCTAATTTACCTCTCTTAATAAAGATTTTGCATTTAGTCACAATGCCAGCAAGATTGATGGGACAAGAAAAGTGCATAGCATCGACACCATTAAATACCTGGTATTTTATTCTATCTATAACAAAAGGATGAATAGTTAAGTTTATCGCAGCGTCATTTAATCTTCGAGCTTGAAATGATAATTTATACTTGATCTTTAACTCCTACACTACTACACTGCAACACTGTCGTAACTGAATCTAACTGAGGTAAACTTAATGAGAACAGAAGATTGAGTAATAGAATACATCCAAATTTCTTATTAGGAATTATAAACATAAATAAAAGGGATGGTGTACCCTTTGGTTCTACTATAAGGTAATCTATTATAGTGTCAATGAACCAACTTCATTAAGGAAATAATAGCACTTTTTCGCTGGTGGTAATAATAACACACATATTGAAAATGTTATTAATATTGCTCAAAACTATCTGATCCTTATGCATTTCGCAGAAATTCCTAATAACGAAATACGTTATCAGCAATGTATTAGCAAAGATATGAACGGGTGTAAATGTACTGCTGCTGCTATTTGCCCTTTAAACAGAAGATATCTACGTAAAATATTGGGTATAAATGTACAGTAAGGACATATAATGAACGTACCTATGATACGGAGTCAGTAGCAATTTTGATCTAAAATCTAATATTCAATAGTGTATTAATTATTCATCCAAACACTACAGGGAGATAGGAAGAACTGTTATTTATGTACAGAAGAAAAATTTTGGGATTTTAAGGGCATATCGAAATTTACTAAATAAAAAGAATGATATTGTATTTCAATGCAGATATTATAATGTATTTTAATTGTTACACAATATGAAATAATAAATGTCATCATAAAGAACACGACCGAATATTATACATTCCATATAAATCATATTAATTGTAATAGAAATGATTTAGAAATAGACATACGCACACGTAAATGATTTTGTAAAAAAATGAGGTGAGCTATAAATAACATCAAGGATACGATATAAAAACATTAAAAGCGTACAAGTAGAAACGCCCTATTGACACGTTTCGTGTTTATATTATCTTTTATTAAGTCAGGTCAATATTGCGATAGATATATTTATTGGCACAGACATAACTGACACTATCTGAAATCATCCTGCAACTAATACAGTAAAGATTATCATTTTAATTTCGAAATTTACATCTAAGGATATTCAACTATGTTCACTCATTATTGCTATATTCACGTTACCTATAATGCAAACCACAGGTTAGTCACTTCTTTTACGTTCATCAAACAGTTACTCACTTTTTTTCGAAATTATCTGACAGATCATGTTCAAAATTAACTGGTACTAAATAATGTTATGTTTTTTATCGTTTTCCTTCTAAATATTTAATCTGAAATGTGATATTCTCTGCTTTGTGTTATTATGCTGTAGTATTTAGAACACAAGTAGTATCAAGTTAGTTTATCAAAATTTAAATATGGCTTCATCATTCCTATGTCATTTGCAGCATTGCTAATTGCATATAGGGTTTGGTTATTTATGTCTTTTAGATATGAACTATTCTATATATGTTACACAGAAAATACTATTCATCAACCAATTTAAAGTCGTAACCCACGACGAAAATATAATCATGAGTACAGTGAAGAATTTTGTGCACTGGTATGGGTTCCTCAAGGCTCAGGCCTTAGTCCCGTACTTTTCAACATTGTCCTCCAGGCCATAACAAAAAAACTGAAAACTGGAAGACACTGAGAACTACTATATGCTGATGATCTTGCCCTTATAGTAGATTCTATATCAGAACCGGAGGAAAAATTCCAGACACGGAAGCAAAGCCTGAAATCTAATGGTATATGCAAGACGAATGATCTAGAAAATAAGAAAACTGACAGGACACTACTGTTCGATTTGTAGAAAAGGGGTAGACAGGAACTCCATGTGCTGTATCCAGCCCAAGCTATGGACACACACGAGGTGCAGTGGGTTAAATGGAAGATTATCACAGAAGAGAGGTTTCATACATGTAAGATGCACAAGATCATTACAAACTTTAGAAACTCGGCAAATTGATTCATTCAAATGCCCTGGTGGCTCATTAGAGGTCGTAGATAATTTCTACTACCAAGGGGATCAAATTAGTTGTGGGGAAGGATGCACGGAGAGTGTGATAGCTAGAATAAGAACGGAATGGAGGAAATTGAGAGAGCTGTAATTTCTGCTGGCCACTAATGTTTTCTCTCTCCGACTGGAAGGAAGATTGTATGGTGCACAGACAGCAATTCTACATGCGAAGGTTAGAAAGGAATGAGGCTAGTATGTTTCCCTGGATGTTTAAAGTAAGTGTATATGTTCAACAGTGTCAGTTTTCTGAGAGAGAATTTAGGCATAAGATGAATTTGAGGAATTATGTACATTATTTACATTATTTACATTTGACGGATATTTGTTTGTTGTTAACACAACGTTTCGGCTAATATACCCTCCAGCTTTCATCAGGTGTCTTGGGAAAATTTATTATTGTTATTATTATTATTATTATTATTATTATTCAGTAGTTTTATTTTTATAACGTGCTTTCACTTCACTACCGAGCGCAGCTCTGTGCGCCTTGGGTATGTGCTGTGGTTTGCTGTGGTGCTCTTATGTTTACTGTATTGAAAGTGTTTTGCGTAGAATGTGTGCAGTACCCAGTAGTGCAATTTTCTGTATGTTATATATATTTGTAAGTCCTGCTATTTTTGTTATGTATTTGTCTGAATATTTTTTTATTATACCTAAGGCACCTACTATGATAGGAATTGTTTCTGTTTTTAGATTCCACATTCGAGTTATCTCTATTTCCAGGTCT
>NC_068981.1:121792390-121796105 GCF_001194135.2 Octopus bimaculoides | reverse complement strand
TAATAATAATAAAATATAAACGTGCAAATATGAATGAGATATTTACCTCCTCAGGCTAATCTCTGAGCATATTCAAAGTTACCATCTCTGCTTCCTCTTCCAAACAGTAAAGCTAGCTAACTCATTATAGTTTTTCCTAATCATGATGTAGCGCATTAGTTCCATTGTGATCATTTCTGACGGAAATCATTAAGCTAACCTTTCACTTCCATAAATATATATTCAATGTATGTTTATGATTATATATGCATATGAGTTTGTAAGATATATTTACATCTAATAATGATCTAAGGATATGCTTAAGATTATGTTGTGATTAATGACATGAGGTTACAAGAATATATACATGTTTCTAGGGTTAAGGGCAATGTCTCAAGAGCAGTATATCATTCATACATCAACATGAATGCATTTCATTAGGTGAAACTACAGTTAAATAACATTTGAACAATTGTATTACATAATTGAACTGAAAATTATTGATATTACATAATCGAATGATGATATATTTATTGTAGCTATGCTTAGATTGTATTAATGTAATTTAGTACTTAACTCATGATCTCTCATACAAACACGCACTTACAAATACACTCAAGTTTATCTATCTGTCTGTCTGTCTATCTATCTATCTATCTATCTATCTATCTATCTATCTATCTATCTATCTATCTATCTATCTATCTGTATGTATATATGTGTATGTGTATATATTATGTTAATAGAAGAGCTCACATATATTTCTACGAGCTTGTATATATAATGTAATAAGGAGTATATGGAGATGGGAAGAAGAGTGTAAGACGAAAAAGAAGGCGAAAAGAAGGAAATGAAAGTAACATAACGAAAGAAAGAGAACAATACGGAATGGAAATATGAAGAGATGACAGTTGTTGGTTAATGGAACATTGTGATCAGACTTGAATGCTTGGGGTTTGATTTCGTGCAGATGCATTTTAAAGCACTTAGTGCAAATCTGTAAGTGTGAACCAAGTGTATCTGTCTTGAGATAGACATGAGTTGGTGTTTAAATAAACGTCCGAAGAGTTTGCTTTAAACCGTAGTCTCTTAAGTAGTTTTGAGTGCATCTTTTGTGATACCCTCTCTTTTATTTAGAAAAAAAAATAACATAATTTAACAATCAGTTAAGAATTTCGGAAAATATACATGGACTAGAAATAAAAGGAAAACAAACTATCGCTAAATGATTTACATATAACTAAACACGTCATCTCTTTGCAAGCATTTCCACATATATGATTGAATTACCACTCCTCTACTGTGTACTCTATGGGAATTTTAACACCGAAGTCCTAGAAAGCATTATGGACACATTACTAGCAATGAAAAATATCACACACAATATTGAATTATTCCATTGTTTAAATTAATCTTTCCAATATTTTTGGCCTCACTCTTGAGGGTCACTATATGATTCTAAAAGAATAACATTCCCAACATTGGACAAGGGTGTAAGCAATGTCATTTCTGGCTAACAGAATCAAAGGACTTAGTGAGGTCTCCATATACTCTACGTTACATTTCTGTTTTCTCAGACCACATGCTTGCCCCATTCGGCCGATATTTAACATTGTGACACATAATCCTCGAATAAATATAACAAAACTACGATAAATAAATTGTTTATTATTCTCGGATGTTATTTAATATAAATTTGGTTATCGAGTGGCAGTTAGAATACATCTCCAGTTTTATCATAGTGTCTGTTGGTATAGTATAAATCTATTATTTTGACCTTTTGGAAAGTAGTTTTACATTGATAGTTCTAAAAAGTACATAATATTAATTATTATTTTTATTTTTAGTCAAACCACTTACATATATATTATAAGGTGCTAAGGGCCAAACGTTAGTAACTAGTATAAGTTGTCCGAGTGACCTTCATTTAGATATAGATACACAAAGAACGAATTGTTATGCAAGATTTACCATTTATTATGCAAAAAAGGCTTCAGTTGATGTTTTTAGCACCATGTTAGCTTTGTTTAAGCAGACATGTCATCGAATGTGCTTCCGCCTTGAACATCAAGTATTTAAGCTATTATCCGGTACATTCCGTTTTAAAATGTCCTTCGGCATCAAGTGAGGAAATGTGGCTGCACTTTCTAGTGGGTCACTGAACCGCGTAGAAATTTACTCATTGGTTCAAAGCATCTTTCGTTTCGATAGAGTTTATAGAATTTGAAAATTTGAAAGAAAAAAACGTGTAGTGTTAACGTGTTTATGCCGATAGCTGGCTTCCAAGCATCGTGTGTCTCTCTCACATCGTGTTCGCTTGTAGCCATGTCATGAATTATCCAACTGTGTTTAATTGCCTTTGCACGGTTCGGCTTCGAGATAAATCAAAAATTTTAATTAAATGAGGCATGCTGTGTGCGATATTAACTATGATAGTGCTCAACGGTTTATGCTTTGATTCTTTGTCGATATATTATATATATGCATCATATATCAGGCACTTGTCTTATTGTATTGGGGGTATACAGTAGTGGCGAGTAAAGCAAACTAAAGAAATATGAAGTTATAAATATATTCAAGCACATAGCCCGCTCTGTTTCACCGAAAAATACCAATATATATTTAAAAAAGCAAGAAGGAAAAGTTGTATGAATTGGAAAACTACATTTGTAAAAGTTACTACATATCTAAATAGAACGTTATATAGATTCTTCAGAGACACATTATTACACTAAGACGTAGAACTCCTCGACTGCATCGATACTTTAATTGATCCAAGAACTACACAGGGTTACAGGGTTGCAACATAGTACTATTACACTTCAGGTTAAGCTGCAGTCGAGTTCTTCAAAAGAGCTATCCGGAACAGAGCAGGATAGGTTAGGAAAAAACATTTGTTTATGATCTTTTAAAACAAAACGAGGTCGCTTAGCATCAAGTGGTTCTATCTTCATCTGTAAGTTATACTTCTCCATAATTTTCTTAGCCTCAAGGTTGGCTTGCCTGAGTGCACCTTTACCGGTAATCTTATAGATTTCTGAATTTCTTTTTTAAGCAGTTCTAGGTAATAGTCCTTGGTAAGTTTGTACAGGTTTCCCGTTTTATATGATTGAACCAGTATACTATCCATGCTATGAATTTGCTTGGTGATATTGTGAAGAAACCTCAGGGGTGAACTGTGAAATTTTACATTCCACACAATAGACCAGAGATCATCTTCAAACTGTTTCAATCTTGGATGAGGTGGAGGATTGTTTTGAGATTTAAATAATTTCTTAATTTCAGAAGTTATATCATTAGTGGGCTGTTGAATGTCCTTATTGTCGAAGAAAAAAGTGAGCCATCTGATACGGTTAATAAAGGATTTTGTCTTAATGAGTTCCTTAAAGAAAGCATTCTTTGGGGGAATGGGTATATCCTTAAGAGATGCGTTTATATTAAATAACTCCATATGCGGTAACTATTTTATTGGCAGGTTATATGGAAACATGGTTGAAGTATATATAAATGGATGTGTGTATTTTTTCCTTGTTTACAATTAACACTGAAAAAATAAATAAACGGTTACCAGGGCAGCAAAAGATCACACAAGTAATAAGGACGTAACACCATGTTTGTAAAGGAATAATAACAATGTTTTCTTCGTAACATGTCGGAAGTAAAAAGATTTGAATAACACTTGCGTTTAACTCCATACATATATATATACATACATACATATATATATATATATATA
>NC_068981.1:121790966-121791457 GCF_001194135.2 Octopus bimaculoides | reverse complement strand
ATATGAATAATACAAATAATATGTGAGTATATGCATATATACGTACATGTATGTACAAACTTACATCTACATGTATATATAGATGCATATCTGGGCACAGGACGTCATAAAAAAAACGTGGACAAAATGAAAAACAGAACATAAACAGAGCACAGAAAAACAAACAGGCCACATAGAGAATATTTCCTTCATCAGCTGCCCCTATTCTAAACTAAGCATATCCATTCATACATATTACACTCTACATACATACATACATACATACATACAAATTGTTTACGCTCAATTTGGCGGAATTATTTGGTTGAAGAATAATTGATGAGCGTTTTTGCAAATTTAAAAATGCACGCAGAAATGAAACGTTTTGGTAAAATTTCTTTTTTTTTTTTGTGTAAGAGATGTTTTTTCTCTACAAGATAGTGTTTTGATTTTTTAATTTTATTGACTTTTGTGAATTTTCAGATTATTAAAATGAAATGTCAAGTGGACAA
>NC_068981.1:121780963-121790956 GCF_001194135.2 Octopus bimaculoides | reverse complement strand
ATTTAATCTTCATGCTCTACAATGCTGTCAACTTTTTACCAACACTTCAGGTTGTTCTTGAAAACAGAAAGCATATATTAGGATGTGGAATAATTCATGGGCGTTTTTTGTCTTTTCAAATTTAAAAATGCACGCAGAAATGCAACGCATTGGCAAAGCTTTTTATGTTATTTGAAAGAGAATTTTTGCTCTAGTATGTTTTGATTTTTTAATTTTATTGACTTTTGTGAATTTTCAGATTATTAAAATGAAATGTCAAGTGGACAAAACGGAGCATTTTCGACTCTGTGAACACTATAAAGGCTGTATGAAGTGACATGGACAGTTGCAATGGTGACTATGAAGAAGTGAAGAGCAGGAAGGGAAACAACAATCGTTATGACTGCGTTCTCACGCCAGGGTTCATCCAACAACTGCACTGGAAGGCCTTCTGCCTAATTCAGGGTACTATGTGGAGCTGCTGGAGACTATGGTCCAAATCTGACTGGAATGGGTTGCTACTGGAAGGTCAAATGTTTTTCAGCAGGATTCGGTTCCTGACCATACCCCCGGAATTAATCAGAAGTGGTTGTCGGAAAATTTCTACAATACCAATTACTATCTTGCTAATATTTATATTCGTTTGGATTACTATAACTTTGGGCGCAGTTCAGAGAGGCACTGCTATGCCTCCAACATCAAGGCCGGACCGATGTCCAAGATCAAGATGTTGTTCAATGACCTTCCTAGGGACAAAGTGAAGATCACTTGCGCCAGGTTCCGGAACCGTCTTGAGGCTGTCATGGAAGCACAAGGCGGATACTTTGAGTAAACTGTTATCTGATACGTTTTGATTTATAAAAATATTTATGTTTGGATTAGATAGAGTTTTCTTTTCCTTTTAAGCAAACTGAGGAATTTACCCCGAACTCCTTGTGTATATAAGTATACATACATGCATAGATACACACACACACATTGGCCAAAATACCACGCGATGGAACTGAAACAGGAACCACGTAGTTGAGAAGTAGGCTTCTTACCACACAGTCAGGCTGCGCTTATATACATGCATACATACCCGCCACCACATATATATTCATACATATATATTTACGCTTATGCAAGTGTATATATGCATATAAATAATTGGCCCCATTTTTAAACTAATGTTTGCGCATGTAAAACAAGAAAGAAAGAACCTCTTGATCGAGTGTTAAATTGTTGTCGCTAACATTTCAATTTTATTTTTAAAATACGTTCATCTTCGAGTGAAATTTATTTTAAAATGTCATTAAAATTAGCCATTACTCTATGACAAATTTAAGAATATTTTTCTAATTAATCAAGTAAACATTTTATATTGAGTGCATCTAAAATGCAGCTAGTTTAATATATGTCTATTATGATCAGCTATGACTTCATATGGTTAGAACCTTATCATTATCATTAATAGAATATCAACATTCGTAATCAATAAGTGACAAACTGTTAATTGTTTCTGTTATATAATGAATCAGTTTGAATCAGTGTTATTCAAATGTATGCTATCGTTATATAATTAGATACTCGTATCGATTAAGAAATAAAGCGGTCAGGTTATTAAAGTCAATTTGTAAATAGAATTTGCTTCAACTAATAAGAACATTATGTATACAAATACTTTGCGTTTAGGAAAAATAGGTAGTTGTCAAACAGGGGTATCATTATTAATGGATGATGAAATTACTTTTCAAAGGTATCGTGTGTAGATAGAAAGAAAATAAATAGTGATAATTTAATAAATGTTTGTGTCGAGGTGAACACTTGCATAATTCTCATTTCACCATGATACAAACAAATCAATAAAGAAGCTGTATCTTTGTATCACATGACTTTGAAACATTGCATAAAGTGTGTATGTGTTCACAGAAGCACCCATATAAACACATATAAATGGTGTTTCTGTAAATGCGGCCAACTCTGTGTTTAACGTGTACCCGTAGTTATGTTCGTTTACATCTCTGTAAATGTATATTATACATACACACACGTGTATCAAAATAAGCAACAAGGATATCCAGAGGTAATGCAGTACGATCGTTTCATGCAACTCCATTTAATTGAACAATGCAATCATTACATCAATTTAAAATGCAGAGCAATCCTAAGCTGCACAAAGCCACAGAATTTAATTAAATTAGAACAGATGGACACATTGGTATAACTATACCTAAAATCTGCAGGGTGGTAAGGAGATAGAAAAAGAACATGTTGTATCTACTTCAGCATAGAAGTTACTAAATTACCAAGAAGACTCTACCTGTCACTGATTTTATTTGTTTTTATGAGGTCAGTTTTAATTTATAGACTAGTTTATCAAATCCGTGCATATCTAAGGCTGAGAGAATAAAGTGCAGTATCTGTTAGGGGTAGGGCTGAGAGAGCTGACATAAATTATAGTGGGTATAGTCATAAAAATTAAGATTTATTTGAGGCAATATCATGAGGTTTGGTAAAGGAAAGCTTGAAACAAGATCTTAGCTGACAACTAAGGGGGTCGCCCACTAGCAGACCATTGATAATGAAACAGGGGAAATCTTATCATGTAGTACTATAGTTAAATGTTTTAAACAGTGTTGCTATATTGTTTACAGTTAAAGTTTAGGGCTATTCGGATAGAAATTTATGAATACTTTTGAGTACATACCAAACTTTTACCACGGTAGAGGGAGGAAAAGAAACTATCCAGAAATAGTTTAATATTCATACATATTGTACACTTAAATACTAACTCATCAGATGGTTTCTGTGAATATTGATCAATTGGTATATACTGGTATTAATAAAGGAATATTGAGGTAAGAGAACATTCTAATTATATATTAATAAAATTATAATCTAAGCAGTTTTTTTAGTGAGTAATGAATATACCAGTATAGTTTTATATAAGCTAATTATGAATTTATAGAGATACATGAATAAATTAAGTCTAATTATAAAATAATAAAGAAACGAAATAAAATAATCAAGTAGTGCAGAATACCATAGAAAAGGAATATTTTAGCTTAATTACTAATACTATGGTAAAGTATATGTAGCTTATTAACACCAATAGAAAAGATTTATAGAAAAAGTATAATAATTCAAAACATATTAGACTAAAAATTATATATTTACTTATTTAGCTAATATCAATAAAAAACTGAAGTCTGGTATCAGCTAAAGGAATATTTAAGTAATGGAACATTCATATTTTACACTAATCTTTTTTTAAAAACAAATGGCTATATTATAGGTTTAAGAAGTTATTATTGTTACTCCTTACCTGATATTTATTGTTTCTTAGTGGTACTTGTTTAGAAGGGTTATTTATATAGAGGCCCTTATAAAATACTAAGACCAGGAGGGTAGAGCCATTTAAGAAAGAGATAAATCAAGTAATTTCTAAAGATAATTTCAAACAATATTGTCTTATTGTATAAAGTTAAAATTTCGGGTAATCAAGAAGATTATTAAGAATGAAATTTTAACAAAAGGATAAAACTCCTTTGAATATTATGAGTATATACCAAATTTGTTTTTACCACAATAGAGGGAGGAAAAGAAAGGAGAATAATTTAATATTTATTTACTTATTACAAATCTAAATATTAACTTATTACATGGTTTCTATGGAGATTAACTAATATTTAATAATGGTCCAACTAAGGTTAAAGAACATGTTAATTGTATACTGATTTAATTAAATTGAACTGTTTTAAGTTGTCGAGATACCGGTATTACCTTATATAAGCTGAGTATGAAATAATAGGGGTACAAGGATTAGATTTATTTCAGGTTAATATAAAATAATAATAACAGTAACAATAACAATAAAATGATCAGTTAGAGTAGAGTATCATAGAAAAGGAATAAAGACAGCCTAATCACTAAAACCATAATAAAATATCCCTACCTTATTAACTTCAATAACAAATATTTATAGAAAATGTATAATGATTTAAGTAAAACAATATGTCATTATTGTATAAAGTTAAAATTTAGGGTAATCAGGAAGATTTACCATTGAGGTGAGGGAACAAATTTACTATAAATTAGTTAAATTATAATCTAAGCAGTTTAATTTTAAGTTAGTGAAGATACCCAACCTGTTTTTTATAAGCTAAGTATGAATTTATAGGAGTACAAAAATTTAGATTTCTCTAAAGGCAATTATAAAGTATTAAAATGATTACGTAGGGTAGAAACACACACACACGCACGCACACACACACACGCACACACACACACACACACACACACACACACACACACACACACACACACACACACACACACACACACACACACACACAATAGTGTACATTTAAACACAAGAGAAATTACCTATAACAGGCAATTTCTACACACTAGGAGACAGTCGGTCATTTTGACTGTCTCCTAGTGTGTAGAAATTGCCTGTTGTAGGTTATTTCTATTGTATTTAAACGTACATTATTTTATATTGAATAATATGTCGTCTATTGACTTTTTATACATGCTAGGTCACTGGTAGTACAATTTGTAAAAATATTTGCTACCCTATATATATATATCATTGGGTTGCGCATCCTGCATACTCTAAAAAAGAAATTCCCCAATTTTCTCTTTGGTCTCTATAGAGATAACGCCCTACCTATCACTAGAGGAGCTAACGGGAACACCCGAGACAGGCTTGATCTGATTAGCACTATTAGCTCAATGGGGCTCAAAATTACAATCGAGACCAACCTCATCACCGCGGACTTCTTAGACGTCACATTTGACTTGAGCTCAGGTACATACAGTCCCTACCGCAAGCCAAATGACAGGCTGGCGTATATCAACACATACTCCTGCCACCCACCAATTGATCCCTATATCAGTGGGAGCAAACGTTCGAGGATATTAAAGAAATCTCTCGACCTAGGATGGAAGTCTTTGGACCCTGTTAACACTTCAGGACATTCCTGCTGAAATCTTGGAACCCAGAAACTGACCGGGTTGATTCTGGATAACGATCTAAGGGAGACAATCACTTAGGTTTAAAATCTGGCGTAGTGTGTCAGAAATACCTTTCTTCTAGCCAAGTAATTTTTGACGTAGCATTCCCGTATTATAACGAGGCTCTAACTTCTAGCGCCTCTCCAACCACAGATCCTCGTTTAAAATCCCGAAGAGACGATATGACACGTCCTTGATCAGCCGCGTGTGGCGCCTGAAGGATGAAGGGACTCCACAAGTAATTTCATGGAAAGTCTTAGAAAAAACCGGATCCCTATATCAGTGGGAGCAAACGTTGGAAGCAGTGCATAGCTGAACGGGCGAGGATATTAAAGAAATCTCTCGACCTAAGATGGAAGTCTTCGGACCCTGCTCACACTTCAGGACATTCCTGCTGGAATCTTGGAATCCGCAAGCTGACCGGGTTGATTCTGGATAACGATCTAAGGGAGACAATCACTTGCGCTTAACGCTTCTTTTATCTGTGTTCAACAAGCCATGAGGTAATTTCTCTCTCCACTTTGAAAACTGGTTATAGGCCACCGGCCATTAGGGTTTGATGAGACGCTGTGTGTGGGTGTATGTGCGTGTACACACATACGTACACGCATATATGTATGACATAATTTTTGTAATTTTATTATTTTCTGGTAGGAAATTGTTGAATTGTTGATCACAACTTCACATTGGAAGTAAGTTTTACAGTTATATCAATATATTTAAGATATAAACTGATTACACAAATTAAATTTTTTTTTTCCGCTCAGTCAGTACTTGAACCATGTCAACAAGCTGGAAAGTTAAAAAAAAATGAGTTTGGCCAGTTTCAGCAGAGCAGATTGTCCTGGGAACCCTCCTATGAAATAAGTTTATATCCCAGGCAGCCTCTGAGAATGTGTCCACATATCAAAATCAGTTCACTCTTTATATTTACAATTAGAGTAGTGGTTGGTATAAACGTTTCAGGGAACAGTAATACTTTGTCCCGTATTAAAAGCATGCGTATGAAATATTAGTACTATCTCTGTAGTGTATGGAAATCGAAACATTCTTTGGATGCATTGTGCTGTTTTCTTATAGGTGGAAGAGTAGTATTCTAGTGCATACGAAACATGAAATAGTAATGACTATGCAGTGAGTTTGTATGTTTCTAAGTGAAGACATTAGTTCACGATGTAATGTGTTTCATTGGGGTCATTGCTTAGGCAGTTACATCTCGATTCATAATGCGTTACATTTCAAAGCAATAATTTAATAAAAAAAAAACATGTATTCCATGTGTTATGTATTTCCATTTCATGTCTGTTCTTGAACTATATTCCGATTAACAGGAGTAAATTCATTGTTTTTAGACTAATGGTGCATCATGTGTTATGCGACGTGATATCTATTCATAATACTTGTAAATCGATTCTTGCTAGAACTGTAAATTCTTTGGCATCGTGTGTGTATGTGTCTGTGTATTTATATATATATGTGTGTGTGCGTGTGTATTTATACAGGGTCATGCAGATAAATTGCGACAAGTGTTACGATGCATAAAACTATTTATAAATACTAAAATAATGGCAGTAGACAAATTTTAATGTAACGTTTATAAAAACAAAAATATTTATCACTTTATATGGCCACTTTGTTGGGAAATTACTGCCTCCACATGAGAACGAAATTGTTTGAAGCTGCCGCCCCCTCCGCCACTTTGCATTTGCATGTCGTACGCACGATGCAGGTGTTGAAACTGTTGACACTCGAGTGTAGTGAGGCATTAGTTCTTGCTTTGAAGTACGCCCCATAAAAAGTAATCGAGAAGGTTGACACCTGGGCCCGATGTTGGCCCTCACAAAAAAATGGAATCTGCTCACTAAGGAAGGCCTGTGTTGCTTTTGACACATGGCATGGTACAGAATACTAGATAAGCACTACATTGTCAAGCCCAAATTTCTGCTCCATCCAAAGTAACAGAGAGTTCTTCAGGATGTCCAGATATTCCTTTGTGCCGATCTTTAAACCACACTCAATGACACTTCCATCACTCGTCACAGCTCCAAATACCATCACAGAAGCAGGATTCTTAGTCTCAAACACAGTGAAGACGTCAGTAGGGCTGTATGCAATCACTCTAGGATTTTTTCGATTCACCTCAGCGTCCACAGTGAACTTCTTCTCATCCACAAACAGGCGAGGTTCTCCTGCACCTTGATGTTTGATGAATGACAGAAGCTTTGGGCATCTCTCGGCTCTGATTGTTTTGGCTTTGGCTATTAGGAAGTGACGGCGTCGTCGAACATAGTTAGTCATGCCAAAGTACCTGTTCACATTTCTGGACACCGTGGAAAGGGACACATTGCGTTTCTTTGCAAGAGTTGTCAAAGATGATGTGTTGGCATCAATCGAGCGTTTGAGGCTAGCTAGAAACTTTAGATTGCGTTTGGAATCACTTCGAGTCTTATTTTCTTTTCTATCAATCTTTCCCTCTTCTTTAAATTGTTTATACACACGATAAACTGTTGGTTTAGGAAGTTTCATCAACTTAATAGTTTTATTGGCAGTGTGCCCGGCGCTCACCAACACAACAAAAGCAGAACGATTCCGTTGTCGAATCAGAAAATATAGGTGGATTAAATATTCAAGTAAGCAAGATTTTGTCAA
This sequence comes from Octopus bimaculoides, assembly GCF_001194135.2. Classification (NCBI taxonomy): domain Eukaryota; kingdom Metazoa; phylum Mollusca; class Cephalopoda; order Octopoda; family Octopodidae; genus Octopus; species Octopus bimaculoides. The sequence continues at coordinate 121,783,324 of NC_068981.1, read as the reverse complement.
AAAAATGAAATGTTAAGTCCACTAAGTCAACTGCTTAAAATTGGTCTCAATTTATCTGCAAGACTGTATAATATATATATACATAAAACAAGAACAGCGGAAGCTACGTGAACAACAAGTAAGGCGGCTGGAAGATGAGAGGCGTCTGGGTCACACAGCACAACAAGAACAACAGGGTCGGTAGCTGAATTGGGATGATGTCGAAAAGCTGGAGTTGAAGTGGTCTGATTGGTGGCGGTTTAGTGCAGGGCATTTGAAAGCTCTGATCCAGACTGCGTATGATGTGCATCTGCCGCCAGCAAATCTAAAAAAATGAGGTATTCAAGAGAGTCCATAGTGCCACTTGTGCGGGAAGTATGGCAGCCTCAAACACATGCTGTCAGATTGCCCAAAAGCACTCCAATCTAGATGGCATACATTTAGACATAATTTAGTGCTAAACGTTGTTGCTTCAGCTGCAAGAAAGGTCGAGTGCCTGAACTGAGCTTGGGCAAGACAGCATTCGTGAAGGTGTGATGCCAAAGAGACGGAAGCCTCGGCAGGCCGAAGACAGAAAATGGGAGGTGTTCATGGACAAGCCATTGCCTGAAAGCATCGTGGTGTCAGCAGCCCGGCCCGACCTAGTTTTGGTAGATGAGGGTCAGAGACGTGTGGTCCTTGGGGAGCTGATTGTGCCATGGGAGGAGAGCATTGCCGAGGCCCATGAGCAGACGCTGTTGGGCTATGAAGAACTGGTAGCTGAGATTCGGGAGAAGGGTTACATCAGTGAGCTGGTTGTGTTCGAGGATGGCTGCAGGGGGTTCCCAGAAGCTTCGCTCAGAAGGTTTTGGAAGGTGGCTGGTGTAGCTGCTGCGAGGAGGATCATCAAGGAATGTGGGGAGAAAGCAGTTGAGGGTAGTGCTTGGATTACCAAGAGGTTTGTGAAAGCGTATAAGACCACAGAACTGACATGAGTCCGGTTGCAACGCAATATGTCCAACTGTTACGTGCCCACCGTGTGGAGAGATACTGAGCATAAGAGACCGAAATCTCGGTGAAACACGGCAGTCTGCTGATGATTGCAGCCGGACGAGAAATAGAGCACTCGGTGTTTTTCTTCTACATACATACATACATACATACATACATACATACATACATACATACATACATACATACATACATACAGTTCCTCGCTATTGTACGCTGCGACCCAGTTAAAGGTGGCTTTGCTTCATCTGCCTTCTCCGTTTGCTGATTATCGATACTTACTGATCACGTTCGCTTGGTTTTAGAATTTTGTATAGAGGTGCAGTTGTGTAATTGCATTGTTTAATTCTCTATGGGTGCAATTGTATACTTGAAAATGTTTTCAACGGACCGCTGCTGTTTTGCGTGTGACACTCGATACACTTATACTTTTATATTGTATGTGTATTCATACTATCTATATGTATAAATGTATCGGTACATATTATATACATAGATACCTAGTCCTTATTTTAATCTGTCACCGAAACTCTCTGTGCATATTGGCGGTATTGCACCTACCATTCTTCCTGTTAAACATCCTCAGTCTTCAATGCCTCACCTCTTTTGTTTCCTAATCAGACCACCCATTCTCCCTTAGTTAAGTTTATTCAACACAATCAATCCTTTATCTTATTCAGTTTTATGAAAATTAGGTCAACTGATTTTTATCGATGCATACCATCATCAACTTTCAATAATTCCAGAAAACAATTTGGAAATTTTAGCGTAATAACTTATAACAAACTTCATATGATAGCTGTCATTAGAAAATAATTAATCAGTGGATATCCATGGTATGCACAATGGAATGACAACAATCAACCACTGTAGATATAACAATTGGTTCGATTCGCACTTCTAACAAACTTACTAAATAATACAGCCGCATGATCAAACATAGAACTAACATAATCAAAATATTATGAGAATTTTAGTGCGATCATTCAGACGATAATATATATTATATATGGCCACAATATGTAACGAACCCAAGGACACATAACATAAAGAAGAATAGGGTATTATTTTTTCTTAAAAAGGAGACATTAAGTTTTCATGTATTTCTATGTTCTTTTATCTTATGAATACGTCTTCGTAAACATATTTTTCAGCGTCTGTGCTTTTGTACTGAAACTTTTCAACGAATGTCGAAAAATATGTTTTGCGCAGTAACTCTTTTGATAGAAATGGTTTTCTAAATAGCGTAAAATTGATGTTCTTCCTTTCCCTATAAGCCTTACGGCTGTTTTGAATTTCGTAATATATGGTCGCAAATAATTTGACTCCTCCGAGTGTGTTTTCTCATCGAATGTATTTCATCATACTTTATATATTTACACCCCCCCCCCC
>NC_068981.1:121770792-121780952 GCF_001194135.2 Octopus bimaculoides | reverse complement strand
CCCCCACACACACACACGGACACTCACACATGAACACTTGTATATATGAATGTAAATGTTCGTATGAAGGCCTATTCGCTGAAAACAGAAATATATCGAACATTCACATTTCCTATATACGCCTGCGTGCTTGTGAATATCATGCAAATTGAGAAAATCATGTAAATTGCTTTCTCAGTTCTGTTGGTTGCGGGTTTCCCAGAACGTTCGTCAATATCAACATTTTTTCTGCCATCTTGGAAACGTCTGAACCACTCGTACACTCGTGTTCCGCTCATACACTCCTCTCCATTTATTTTTGCAAGTTTGCGTAAGCCTCTGAGCAGGTATCGCCATGACAACTTTCTCTGTTAGATAATACAGTTCTATATTCTCTGTCATGGTCAATGCGATGATCACCACGCTACACATCTTCCTTCCAAGCACTGCTGTAAACAACGGAAGAGAGCTAGAACGTTAAAACTTAGTGCGCATGCATACCATTGTCCAAGATCAATCGTTGCGAAGTGGCTTCACTCTACGTACTGTAGCTTCGTTACTATGGCAACAGTCCGGATACTTATTGACCAGACCGCGTATCTTGGAACGCTGAAATCTACAAGTTATTTTCATTCTCTGTTTGTTTGCTCTTATTCCATTCCATTGAAGAACGTAGGCTCGAAACGTAAAATACTTTTTTTCTTTTATCCGAGTGTCAACGTATTATACTTGCTTATTGTTCATACCCTTGTCTTCGTCTTTCGTTTTGTCTATAAACTTCAACTATATATATATATTGGGTATGGTAGATGAGTTCAGCAAACATTTAGATTCAGATGAATATGGTACTTAAGTTGAGGCACCACAATTTAGTACGGTATTATCCATACAATTTCAAAGTAAGGTGATTAATATCAAAATAAGCAGCGAGGATATCCAGAGGTAATGCAGTACGATCGTTTCATGCAACTTCATTTAATTGAACAATGCAATCATTACATTAATTTAAAATGCAGAACAATCCTCAGCTGCACAAAGACATAGAATTTGGGTTTAGCCTCAAATGGGACGTAATATGAAAAGCTCATCCTTATAGAAATAGCAGATATGGGTGTGAGCTTTGCTCTATGGAAATATAATGCATATGCATGTATGTGTGAATGCATATATATATATATATGTATATATATATATATATATATATATATATATATATATATATATATATATATATATATATATATATATATATATATATATATTAATATATATATGTGAGTGTGAATGCATGTGTATATACGCACACAGTAATACTTACATACATATACCAAAACATTCATAACCTGACCTTTACCCAGACATATATTTCAGATCAAATGCTTATCTATATGCATAGTAGAGTTCGACTCATTTCATGCGTAGCAATGAAGGAAGTATACCTTAGCCAGCGCAGGTGATATCGTGAAATGTAGCCTGCATTGAATACTTATAATTTAACTTTTCTTAAATTTTGTTCATACAAATGTATTAAAAGTATACTTATTTTCAAAACAAGAAAGTCCATTAATTGCAAACAGTAACTAAATTTAACAATATAATTGTGCACAATTATAATTATCACGTTCATGTACTCTCGAATATAACAAAAACACACGCCACGGAATTGATCTTTTGGGAAAAAATATCCGAAATGAGAATATGTGTGAAAAACACGCCCTTGAACTTTGAATGATGTCATCATTCCCCAGGACGTTTGTATTCATGCATTGTTGTGCCTTGTCAGCTACGGATACCCATATGTCCTTCATGTCCCCTTTGTAGTTAGCATATGGTACAGTCGTCAATGTGTGCAAATCTTTGTGAAGCTGCAATTAATAAATATAGTGCAACTGTATATATTTCGATATTTCGTAGAATGCTCTCTTGTGCTTTCCTAATTAGAAGATGACTCGGGTTCATAGACTTAAGTTGCTCAACGCATTTCAGATACAAAATTAACTTATCTAATGTATTCGATGTATTCTTAAGGTGTTAAGTATGATTTGGGGGAAAGTCGGCTGCTCTTTCTAGCAAATCGAGCACCCTCAAAGAGGTCTTCACGCTGGTTCATACATTCGTATTGAACGGGTAAATTCTACGGGATTTTATATTATTATAGTCAATTACATTATTGCTCGATCCTTTTTAATTTATGCTTTCTGCATAATTCCAAGTGCAATGACCGTGCGGTATTGTGGTTGCCCTTACCTTAACACTTATATAAGGTTATGCATTAACGTAACCTACGTACTCTACCTATATGGCTGAAAACTTTTCATTCGTTTATTCAATTTGAAATATATATGATGACATTCCGAAACAATATTTATGACTTAGTGTCCATAGGGTATACGACATAACGAGTTATAATTTGTGAACTATTCTTTATTAGGCATCGCATGAAACAACTGGAATATGAACGCAAGATAGAAGATTGCTTCCCCACGCACACAATCTCAAAACACGCGCGCGCGCACACACACGTTTTCACAGGTATGTGTGTGTGTGTGTGAAAGCGAGAGAGGAAGAGAGAAAGAGAGGAAGAAAGAGAGAGAGATAGGGAGAGAGAGAGAGAGAGAGAGCGAGAGGAAGGGTTAAGAAAACGCTGAAATGACAAAGACAATGAGAAAAACATAATCATTATATAAATAAAATGCTTTCAGCAACATCAATCATCACTTATTGTAAATGAGAAAGTGAAAAGTGCTTCTTTGTTTCTTTTCGAAGAATCTAACTGATGTCGTAAACAATATCGTGGAGAAATTATGAGACATGATGTGCAGATTGTCAGCTAAACGGGAATTGTTAATATTTATAAGAGTTTTTAGTCAATAAAGATTTTTCATTAGTGTCGCACATATGGTACACCACTATCTCAAATTGTAAGTGAAAAAAAAATTACTTGAGAAAATCAACGCACCTTCTCAATTAATGCAGGCAACAGGACAGCCAAAATTCTGGATTCGGAAAACGAATTTACTCATTTGTGTGGGATGTTGAATCTGAATTGACAAAAATATCATCTTTAAACTGGTTAAAATCGGGCATAAGAAATGCTGTTAATACACAACTTGAGAGCGAATCAAGGTGTATTCGTTAGCATGTCAGCAAAGCTATCATATTGTGTACAGTAAATATAAGTAATCTATGTATCACAACAACGCTGTTTGTTAATCTATATATCCAGCCAAGGCTTTAGTACAAGTCGGTTTGGGATTATTTCTTGAAGAATTGATGTATGTCGTTGGTGTTAACCGCTACACATTCCTATAGAAACTCTAACACTTTGAGTTAGATCAAATCAGCTATCGACTGAGTATGTAGCACTATATTTACTGTTACAGTTACGCTCTCATAAACGCCTGCAGATTCTACAATATTTTCTTCTACTTTTTATTACAAATGACATTGCCAATCTTTAGTAGCTTTATAACCCGCCATATAACGTCTGTTATAGTTAAAAGCCCTCACTAACGATGTTTTCTACCAATAATAGTAGGAAGGTAATTTTATCAGGCGGAACTGCAATCAGGGAGTGTCTGAGTAGAAAATATCTCAAGGAAAACACAAAATATTTACCAGAAATACAGTACGAATGAAATCTAAGTTACGTGTTCACTGTTAGGGTTTCTAACACAGAGTCAAGGACATCTATTTAAAGAAGTTGATTTATCCGATATCAGTATTTATTTGGTAGTTATTTTATTGTCACTAAAATGGTGAATTGCAACGTAGATATCTGTGGTTTAAAGTTGGAAACACAAAAGGACAAAGCTTTTGTCCAATGTTATTCTAATTCTATCAATTCACTACACTCGTCAATCCAACTAACATATAGCGTTCATATTAAAAATATCCTTCCAAGAAGTGATACTTAGTATACTAGGGAAATTCTGTGGTACAAATGACATGCACAAAAATTCTTTCGGCAACTTCAATTAGATGATTTAAAATATTTAGAAGAGAACACATATATAAAGGAAGTCTATACTTTAGGATTAAAATTATGTATTATTCTTAGCAGATGAACATGATTGATAAGTTAGCATTTTAGATATAGATATCGATGTCATAGATTTAGAATATAACCATCATGCACTTACGATACTTTCAACAAAACATACTAAACAAACGTCGAAAAATCCGAGAAAAATCACGTTTATATGTAAAAAGGGCGTAAATGTTACGAAGCACATTATAAATAGAAACTGAGAGTGCCGACAAAAGTTGTCGTTTCAAATAACTTGGAAGTTAAATGAAATTTGGACGGTGAAATTTTGAACTATAACCAAACCAGAGAATTAAGCAAACAAGTTCTTCCTAAGTGGCGTGACGCAACATGTTTGTACGCCGTATGGTGTAGTTCGATGTGAAGATATAATAATAAATTTATATTGAAAAACAAATGTACCAAGCTTAAAGTGGAATTCTGAATATCTTATAGAAGATGTTTCATTAATTGTATAAATATATAAGTAATTATTATTCAGCCGTTTAAATTATTAATACTTACAGTTTGAAATAACGTTCCCTAATATCCTGATTCTTTAGAACATGTCAATACATTTGGATTTGCTTTAGGAACCCCTAATGTAGACCAGAGTGATCCTAAGAAAATGTTCATAGTAAACAACTGTAGAATACTCTGTATAAAATGGGAAAAGACGAATAATAAACTTTGTTATATGTAAAAACAAACAATTTCGACAAAGAATAATAATTGCATAAGGACACTACAAGACATGAAATATAAAGGCAAATTCGTCGGAGACGTGGAAAACATACTGATGAAAAGCGGGCAGAAACACACTCAACAGAATGATGGTAAACCGAATATAGTCTGAACGAATCCTGAAATGAGGAATGAAGAATTATAAGTTTGGTTTAAGCCTCCAAACACCGATGTCTTGTCTATAGAATTTACCCCAAATTTCCACAGTAATATCTCATGCCAATGGTTGCTCGACTTGGCCATGACAATTCACCTCAGATAATTCTATAAATTAGTTTTAAGTTGATCTTCATAGACACTCAGAGTATTCCTCAAAATAACGACCATGTTCTCCTCCGGAGTATTATGGAATTAGTAATTACTCAGCATGAGTGCAAGTGGATTGAGAGCATCTAACAGCATGCTAAATGTTAGATGTATAATCTTGGCCTACAATTGAACCAGGATAACAGCATCGTTAAGATCTTTGGAAAGATATCAATAAACTGATTATTCAGAAATGCCAGCAGATATCGCAGCCACATCTGTGCAGCGTTTGTAAGAGCGTCCCGAAACCTCCAGAACATTTACTGTAGATGTAACATTTAATCAGTGTAATTTGCCTCGTTCAAAGACAAAAACTGAAATGCAGGTATTTGAATACAAACATACGTGACCGAGTGTAGGGTTCGATGATCACGGTAGTAAAATAGGCGTTTGAAATTTCTCGATATTTCAGATAAAGCTTCCCCTAGAAAATTCTTTAACTGGGATTATCTACACTCCTACATTCTTTCGAGTTGTTCCAGATAGTGAGTACCGTTGTTACTGGCTCTTACCCTCTGAGTATGTTGTTCACCACGCGAATTACAAGATATCTCACACATAAATAAAAAGTTATCCGTCTTTGCGCATACATCTCTCTGGTGGCTGAAGTTCGAGCGAAATAGCTCTCAGTATATCTAATTGGTGTAACAGTAACCAAATGTGCGCTCAAAAGAACAACTTTCACAGTATGATTGTGAGATTACCAAAAGGTTAAAAAATATAGCATTTTAGCGTTCGTCTCGTTGTATAATTATTGGTGTGGTGTCTTTGAAGCTGAAACTCGCACTTAAAACAGACACTGGGTATCGAGCGTTAACTCTGTTGAATGCTCTATGTTGATTTCAATTTATCAGAGCCATCTCATTAATCGTATCAACGATGCATGTCAGTTTTACTCGATAAATCTGCAAGTAGTCTACCGATAAGTACCCTAATTTTTAATGAACAGCCGAGTCTAAATATTTATTTTCGCATTTAAAATTATTATTGACGTAAAATTTTCCATAAAATCACATTTCATGTTGTCTACACTAAGAAGAATCATAAACTTCCTATTACAAAAATGGAAACGCTCCAAATGGGCTTTCATTTAACTTTCAAATTGTGATACATGTCTTCAAAAACATCCGCAAAACAACTCTGACATATTGCAATCAAATACATTGAACAGACCATCGAACAGAGGAAAATCTCTCCTCACACAATCATTCGGTATTTATCACGTATCGCAGCTGCTGTTATTTAAATTTCTAAGTATTTCACTTTGCCTACTGCAAACAATCTGCCATAGTTTCACTCCCCAAAATTATGTTTGGAATCATTTAGGATGTGGCTATTGGAATCATTTAAGACACCTACTGTCGATATATTGTCATTTTGGGCTTCGTAAGAAGGGTTCATTAAGTATCTTTTTCCATTCTTTGTAATTGAGATCGTGTGTCTTATTTTAGTCAAGGTGATCTTTATTAATTCCAATCAAATTAATGCAGCAGTGACATTTTCGCCGAAAACACCTTTATCAAGATATTGTTATGTCGTTTTTTATTCGAATTTAACTAAAGATTCTCTATGAACAACTGACGCTTCGTGTGTTATTAAAAATCTGCATATCACATTTCACCTATTTTACTCACTATATATATATGTTTTACGTTAGTCCTCAAATTTCGCATAACATTAACCAATTTTATAATTGTTAGTACTGAGTGAAGTCGGTCATTTGCGCAGTCATAAACTGTAGTTGGGCATGAGTTCTCAGGTTGTTGGTTGGTTGAAATATATCAATAGTCTTGACAACTGACAATTAATATTCTCCAAATTTCAGCGCCATAAACTTGGGAAAATAGCATGACACGTTTCTGACGCATCACAATGACAATTTTGAAATGTGAACACAAAAAGCATGTTTTTAAAACTTATACATTCACTGAAAATATCCACATGAATAACATTGTTTACTACTCTGGAATAATAATAAAACAAATTATACAATGTGGAGTCATTTCATGCGATTATAACTACTACATATAACAAAATGCATTCCACCATGTTAAAATAAATCAATGTTTAGACTTCAATGCTCACATTTATATATACAAGGCTGGGAATCATGACAGTTATTGTTGTATAGAGATCACCACTATGGTCGTCTGTCGTTCATTTTGGAGAATAGTCTGTATCAGTGTCTGTTTATGCTGATTTCCAATGTTTTCGCTAATAGATTGTGAAGTTAATTTGTGCATAAAGTATTCTTTTTAAAATGACACTTTCAAATGGCTTCAGCCATTATTTTAATATGAGTTTCAAGACTTTACAGATTCTATATTTCCAATTTCTTTTTTGTCTATTTCTTACTAATTTTCACTGAATTTTTCGAATTTTTCCAGGGGATTTTTAAAAGAATCTTTATAACATTTCTCTGAGTTGACAATATGCTTGCGTTTGGTTCACTTACATAATCTTAGTAGTAATGCAGAAATTTAGCCATAGCGTCTAACTGGAAACACAACGTAACGATGAGCCAACAAACGAACTTGTTTCTGGTCGCTTGACATGCAAGAGTTAATCTGCCTGATGTCTCCCAAATCACACGCCTACTGAATGCAGAGCATGATGTAGAGGTAGATACACGTTATATATACGAGAGGGTACTGAAACATTCCTGGCCTTAACGTTGTCGCGAAAGGCCTGATTGGAGGCTGAATCTTCCGAGTTCTTTTGCCGGGCTTAGAAAAGCTGGACCACTGCAATAAGTGTGAGAATGTGAGAAGGGAATATATTGAAGACAATCATAATTAATCCTCTTATATTTTGTTTTACCCAAAGTCAGGAACTTTTCAGCATTCCGTGTGAATGTCTCTCTCTCTCTCTCTCTCTCTCTCTCTCTCTCTCTCTCTCTCTCTCTCTCTCTCTCTCTCTCTCTCTCTCTCTCTCTCTCTCTCTCTCTCTCTCTCTCTCTCTATATATATATATATATATATATATTAAATACTACAAAACGTACACGTAGGACTGGCACAGATACTCTTATGCTTCATCAGTTATCGACCAAAAATACTAATATACAGTTTCGTGCCTTTACGATAAGCCTGGAAATTTCGTATATCGGCGGCACCGCAAGATTTGCATACAATTAGGATTCGAACAAACAAAACAATACAAGGTGGGCAAACGAAAGTAAACAAATGTAATTTTGAAACGATAGGACAGCAGATAAAAGAGAAGGATGATGATGAGAGAGAGACAACAAGGGAATGAAGGGAGAAAGTCTACAATTAAGTGTGAGAAGACGGGAGAGGGGAGTGAGGAAGTAGGGATGCTAGAAAAGGAATATTAGACGGAGAGAGAAAGAAAGAAAGGAAAATAGATTCGCAAAAAATATATTACAAGCTTATTGTTAACAAAAGTCGGTATGCGATGCATTTTTCATTTATGGAATAATTAACTGAACGCCATGCATGCCGACTTTTGTTAACAGTAAGTCTGTAATATATTTTTTGCGACTCTACTTTTCTTTCTTTCTCTCTCCTTTCAATATTCCTTTTTTAGCATCCCTTCTTCCTCTCTCTCTCTGTTGTCTTCTCACACTTAAATGTAGACTTTCTCCCTTCTTTCCTTCTGTTCTCTCTCACTCTCTCTCTCTCATCATCCTCCTATCTGCTGCCCAAATGAGACCCTTCACTGATTTTATATCTTCTGCCTTTTCGCCACCGGACGCCTAGCATTCTGGTCAACTTTCTCTCCTCTCTAATTCTATTTTATATCCATTTGAAGATTTCTTCCAGGCGTTAATCCATTATACTCGTCTTTGGCCGAAAGCCGTTATTTATCGTCTTCTATCGTTTCAAATTGCATTTGTTTATTTTCGTACGTCCTATCTGTATTGTTTTGTTTGCTCGAGCCCTAAATGTACGCAAATCTTAAAGAAAGTGATATATATATATATGTATGTATATACAAAGAGAGAGAGAGAGAGAGAGAGAGAGAGAGAGAGAGAGAGAGAGAGAGAGAGAGAAAGAAAGGGAGAGATAGAGAGAGAGAGATGTCTTGCTACCTCCGTACTTGAGTAGTACTTTAGCGACTCAAGAAGGATACAAAGAAAATTAAAGCCAAAATTCAACTCGGCAGGATTTGAACTCAGAACACTCGAAATGCCCGAACAAATAAGGGGAAGCTGTCGTTGGAAGCACTGATGGTTCTGTGTATGTGTGTTTATATATGCAGAGTATGTGAAGTCTGAGATATGTACATGATAGAAAATAGCATTTGTGTTTCAAGTAATTACTTACCTTGAACATAAATAACGAACAGACACGTCAAATAGTTAAATATAACACCGTTCTTCTTTCCTTATATGAAAATACTTATGAGGTGTTATCTGAAACAATAATGACAACGCAGTATAATCAATGATGAGAGATGATTCATATCACACTTCTACCATGACGACTTTCTATTATTTTTGTCAGTTTCATTACTAAATATCTCAGGCAACTAATTACTTTAATTTTACGCTTGGCTATTTTTATGAAATTGTATATTTTTTTAATTCTTAATTTACATACATACAGTAATATGCTTATAACCGTTAATCAAACAAGATTGATATCTAGCAATTTTCCTGTAAGATATATTTGCTTTCGAATGATGTAGAGATCAAACAACCATTTTAGAAAGATTCCTTTAAGATAAGATATTTGCATCAAGAACCTACATTATTTCCTGATTGAGTATTTGACTGCGCAATAGTGTTCACTATCCTAATGAGTATTTTGTTGAATAATAGTTCGCTTATGTTATACAAAAATTATATAAAAACGTCTGTTCGAATAAAGAAAGTTACTTATCTGTCATGAACTCGGGAAAACATGGGGCATACTGTATTTTGTCGTATTTATGTTTCATCTATAATCATCCTTTATTATTAAATAAACAACCTGATGAGCAACAGTTTGCTAATATACTATATGGCACGATACTCTATAGGACAATGTATAAAAACCAACATGTAAATTACCTTTTGATATTTGGTTATTTTCCTTTATGCACAATACAGATCTACTTTACATCCCTAAGTTGATCAAATATGTATATATCTATATAT
>NC_068981.1:121762675-121770606 GCF_001194135.2 Octopus bimaculoides | reverse complement strand
AAAAAAAAAGAATGATATTAATTACCTTGTATTATTTTGGAGTGATACGAAAGCTTAAATGGACTAAGGGTGACCGCTTACATTCTATTTTATATACTCGAAGGATTTTTCAGGAATGGACTTCTAATATTATACGTTCTGAACTTTAAGGAAATAAAATATATTTAGAAATGTATCTTTTACCTGTTTCCGTCATCTAACTACGGCCATCTTGGAGTACTGTCTTGAAGGATTTTCATTGAATAAATCGACCCTAGGACTTAATTTTTAAGCCTAGTATTATATTTTAAGCCTAGTAACTTGTTCTATCGTTCTTCTTTGACGAACTGATAAGTTACGGGGACATAAACACTTTAACACCGGTTGTGAAGCAGTGGTGGGGGACAAACACAAGGACACACACACACACATCTATATACGACAGGCTTCTTTCGGTTTCCATCTATAATATTCAATCACAAGAATTTGATCAGCCCGAGGCTGATAGTAGAATACATGTGCCCAAGATATCACGCAATGGGACTGAACCTGGAAACATGTGGTTGGAAAACAAGCTTCTTATCACACTGCCTTGCCTGCGCCAATTACTGTTGCTTTGAGTAATTTTCAGGCCTCCCAATGCAGAAGGCCTGTAGAATCCATCCCCTACATGTTCGTAATAAGTTAAACACTCTAAATATTTTCTACATCTTCAAACATCCCAACAATTTTTTTGTCACAGATACATCATTTCACTTCATAGCTATTTTATGAGAAATGAAACAGTATATTACAAACAAAAGCTCACGAATACTCAAACATTTAAACCCCATATCATCTAATTGAAACGTTCACATAACAGCTGCTGAAGATTGAAATCTTGAACGTGTTACAAGTTTATATTTTCTTTTCTTTGTTTACACAACTACTTCAAATTTCTGATCTCTTAAGCATTTTCTTTAGTTAAAAGACAAATTTAATAATTGAGAAATATTTCTTTCATTCTCTTGATATGTTTATTTGCAATTATTCTCAAACAATTTTAAGCAGACAAAAAATTGAACCTGCTTATAGTTTACCTCCAAGGCTCTTTTTACACACGTATTCAGATTGTCGACTTCCTTTAATCAGCTCTACCAATTTATTAGTCAAGAAACACATTGATTTCCTTCAGCCTAAACGTTTTCCCGATATTTCAGCTCATTGTATTACTTTCAAATATTTTAATTTCATTCGTCTGCGTCAAACTTGCTGCTTTGACGTTGATATATTCCATTTTCTATTTCTCCTTTTCATTCCTCTCTTTACCATTTTTGAATTGTCCGATGATTGTTTGCCGAGTGTTGACCCTTCTATAGAAACAACCATATGTAGGGCGATGCAAGTGAACCTATTGCCGTAATCCAAACACAGCGATTGGTTCCATTAGAGAAGGGATTGCGTGTTTTTCGGGAATATGAAGTAACTCTGGACCTACTAATTGCAGAAAATTCATGAACACTATGTATACACTTTTCTAATATACTACTTGTCACGATACTCTATACGACAATGACTAAATATAAAACCAGCAAGTAAATTACCTTCTGCTATTTGGTTATTTTCCTTTATGCTCAATACAGGACTACTTTAGATTTATCCTCTCTAAGTTGATCAAATACGTAACAGTCCATAAAAATGAGCGCAGAGCCCGTTGTGTTGGAGAAAGCTGTGTCACAACATGGCGAAGTCTATTGTCTCTAATTGGAAAAAGGGTAAGATTACAGCCGTTCAAAGAGCGACAGTAATGTTCACAATACTGAGAAAGCTGGGAGATCCACTTATTGTGTTTTAGCCCTAGACTATTCCTGGTGGAGCAGAAATATTATAAAAGATATTCTGACCATGACCACCTTATTACATTTTAGGTCGTAGAACAGCTATATTACGTAATATGCTTTCCTATTCTGAAGACGGTGTGTTGTGATTTAGTAGATTTCCTGTCGCTGTTTCTAGCGGGTTCAACGATCTCATTAATTCAGAGAAGATTTGAGTTACGATCTCAGGTCTGGCACTATATCAAGAAATAAAACTGAAATCATTACAAAGTGACTTCATGGAGGTCTCTAATTGCAGAAACGAAAACATATGGAAACGATTGATACAGAAGTTACATGCTTCTGATCTTGATCTATGTCTAAATAATAATGAATATATATTTAGTCATATATTTGTATAACATCAAACGCTATTGATCCACTTCAGACTCTGTTGCATCATCGGACTTCTTTATTTAAAGTGTCCAAACGTAAAGATCTTGTTATGAAACGCACAGGTATGTGTTTGAATAACTACTAAAATCTATTGACATTTATTACAAAAATGATTCAGACTTCAGCAACTAGAAACTCTGTTTCTCGTTTAACCTGTAAACATCAGCTTTGGGTTGAAAAACTGCAGATATCAGCATCAACTTTTAGATCTTCTGTAATGTTTCTGGGTTTAAACTGCAAATTCTTGATCTAAGAATCCGTTCCCAGTTCAAAAGTTCTTTATTTAGATTTACAAAACTGATTTCCACCATTCATATTCTATGACAAATCTAACACAATATATCGTTCGAGTTTTATCTACTGATCTAGAAATATTAGCAATGAAATGTCGGTTGGTATTTGTAATAACAATTTTAAGTTCGAGAAAATATTTACAAACTGAAGCGATAGATTTTCATCTGATATTCACAACAGATTTGAATCTTAGACTCCATTAATTTTTCAGTGCTGTCTTTCAAAAGATTCTTTCTGTGATGCTGCAAGGATGTTAAACTAGAAATAACTTTATCGGATACTAGTTTTACCTAAATAAATTGCAAAGATTATACAAAAGTTAAAAATCGATCGAAAGGGAATCAATTATGTATAATAACATTGGCTATGAATCACAAGGCAACTCAGTATAGAAGCTGGATACTATAAATAGAGAGTAATTACCATCATTATAGCACTGAATATGGATGATGAGGTGAAATACTTACTTTTGCACTACTTAAATATAATACAACTAAGTTGCTTGTGGATAGTAGGAGCTGATAGATTCAATGAACTGTTCAACCCCAAGTTAAAGGTTATTCATTTTCATCAAATCACCAAGGTTATGAAATAGTACTAACATCACTTAACTACCAGTTAATACATTCAATAGGCGACTTTAAGCTCGGCTGGTTTGATCTGCAGTTTAACAAACCCTTATTGTGAGTATATTCCAGATGAATCAATGTCTTAAGTGGTTGTCTCCTCACTAATATACCTAGTTTCCAAACCGTTGGCATTATTGAATTTCAGACATTTCAGAATAATATTACCAGTGGAGTACATTTTTAATATCGCACTGGCTGAACAACAAGATCGTTTCTTGCATGCTACCAATGGTCCAATCACATTTTCCTTTCGATTAGGATGTCGAAAGTGTCAAAATAGATTTTGTTGAAGTGGGGAGTAATAAATGCCACGGAAGACGTCTGTTCGGCGAGACGGCTTTATTGGTTTGCTTTGCCTTTCACTCATTTACATCGACTAAATATATGCGAACGCACTCACAATCCATCAATGTATATGTATGTATGTATGCATGCATGCATGTATGTATGTATGTATGTATGTATGTATGTATGTATGTATGTATGTATGAATGTATGCAATCGTTCAATTTTATTTCAAGATTTCTTGTCAATAGAGGAAGAGCCGGTTTCTACATAGATTCAAGGCTCCTTCATTCGAATTTCAACATCAAAAACGGTATTTTTGTATATCTGTCTGTCTGTCTGTCTGTCTGTCTGTCTGTATGTATGTATGTATGCATGTATGTATGCATGTATGTATGTATGTATGTATGTATGTATGTATGTATGCATGGATGTATGCATGTATGCATGCATGTATGTATGTATATGTGCAGATTTGTATGTTTTGCTCGATGTTTGTATTCTCTTGTATATAGTTGTGCCTGCGTATGTGTGTGTAAAAAGCGTGAGTATAAAATTTTGGACATCAGTGAAGACAAAATAATTATATTAAGCGTTGTTACTGAATCTAGATTTTCATTTTAAATGCGTGTTCCCATAGTATTTCGTTAAACTTAATGAATAGGCTGTTTAATTTTTATTCCAAATAATATTATCAATACAGCCAATAAATACTTCGTATTGCATTATTGCTTGGCATACTACACCATTGGAAAACTGAAAATATAAAGAAACCTATCATCATCATCGTCATCATCGTTATCATCGTAAACATCGTCATCATCGTCGTCATCATCATCAACATCATTTAACATCTGTTTTCCATGCTGGCATGTGTCGTACGGTTTGACTAAAAACTGGTAAGCCGGGGGCTCCACCAGTGTTCCGATCTGATTTGGCAAGGTTTCTACGGCTGGATGCCCTTCCTAACGCTAACTACTCCGAGAGTGTAGTGGGTGTTTTATACGTGGCACCGACACGAGTGCCATTGACCTGACACTGGCATCTGCCACGACTACAATCTCACTTGGCTTGATATGCCTACACAGCTCGGTATATCGCTAAACGTGTCGGTCACCTGTCACTGCCTCCTTGAGGCCCAACGCTCAAGCGGTGCATTTTACGTGCCACCGGCACGGGTACCAATCACGCAGCACTGCCACCGGCTACGACTACGATTTCACACAGCTTGACAGGTATTTACAAGTACAGCATATCGCATAACGCTTGAAGAGTGCTTTTAACGGGCCAGTTATGCAACATTGCCATCAGCCCCAAATACGATCTTACTTGGCCTGGCGGGTTTTCTGAAGCACAGCATATCACCAAAGGTCTCGCTCGCTTGTCATTGCCTCCGTGAGACCCAGCGGAGAACTATCTGGATCTACCTCTTCCACAGTTTCATATATATCATGTATATGATAAAAATACAGACCGTGGCTTTTATTAATGTTTCCTTTTTTGGTATTTATTTATTAACAATTGTATGTATTACGTTTGATTAACAAAACCTCTCTACCTCATGAACATCCTTGATACAGAACTCGTAGGACTGTGAGATCGCTTTCAGTCTCAACCTAAGAACATACAACAGCTTACATTAAGGAATCAGTAGGAATTAGTCAAAAGTGGAAGACCAGTCCCTGACTAAGACGAAGAAACCGGAAACCTCGTCCGAGTGCATGTATAAGAGGGTGGGTTCCACGAAAGAGACTGTAGGTGTCGGTTTATGCATATTTCTTCTGACTGGCTTGCTTCGATACTGTTTATGTCTACATAATTTCATTTTATCCAATATTTGTGATAAAAAAACACTTTGGTTAGGGATCGAATCCTTCAAGATTGAATCTCGAACTATGCAACCGTGAAACGATCTTAACAAAATTACATTGCTTGGTTTGATTTGTTCTCGGTTCTTTGTTGCATAATGCTGAGAGCGGAAAACTCATTCGTCTATACTATTAACATATTATTGATGAAGGAAATTATAGTTTCACTGCATGGTTATTAATAAAATAATTTTTCTACTATAGGCACAAGGCCTGAAATTTACTTGTTACGGCTATCTCTATAGAAATTATAGCCAGCACTGATTTTGTTGGGACATTTAATATCCGTGACGCCTGATGTGAACAACAATATAGTATATTATGGTTGCATAACGATTTACGGTATCCCTACAGGTCATTAAAGGTCTGGAATATTTTGTCTTCTGTATGTGAGGTGATGGGGGATTACTCGATTACATCGACCCCTCTGTTTGATTATTGGTACTTATTTTATCGATCTCGAAAGGATGAACGACAAAGTTGACCTCTATAGCATTTCAACTCAGAGCGAGATAAAATGTTACTATGTAATTTGCCTGGCGTTGTAATGACCCTGCCAGCCAGCGACCTTATTCAAATTTTGGTGCAAGGACTGCGATTTCGGGGGAGAGCTAAATCGATTAAATTGACCACTGGCACTTATTTTATCGACCCTGAAAGGATGAAAGGCAAAGTCGATACCCACAACATTTGAACCCAGAACGTAAAGGCGAAGAGTGTTGCTGATTATTTTGCCCGGTGTGCTAATGTTTCTGCCAGTTCACCAGCCTATAATTGTGGTACAAGGCCAGCAATGTTTTTGGATTGGGGAATGGGTATGTCGATTACATCGATCACAGTGGTCAAATAGTATTTATTTCATCGACCCTGAAAGGATGAACGGTAGAGTCGACCTGAATGGCATTTGAACTCAAAAACGTTAAGACGGATGAAATGCCGCAAATCACTTTTGCCAGTTACTGTAACGATTCTACCAGCACGCCGCCCTATTATAACTAATAAGGAATTGGTACGCTTATAGGTGAGCTGCTAAGCACCGTAAAGACAGGCTCGCGTTAATCGTTACGAATTACGTTTCAAACTAGTTCACTAGATTGTCCTATTAAAATGCAAGACAGCCATTCTTTTAATTTTTACTTTTTCATACATGTGGCGATTTCCTGATATTTCTTTGTACGAGAGGGTAAGGTATGGAAGAGGAAACTCCCATGAAAATTAAAATACAACCCGGTTTTGATTCACCATCTTAGTTGTTTTATTTTCTTTATACATCTCTACATACGAAGAAGACATGGCTGTTTCACAATCGTATTTCTCCTTCGATGCTTTGTGTCTAAGAAATCAATATTGATAAGCCGAGAAGAATATAGTTGCAACATTAAATCTGTAATGGCGAGGTTACATGATATTGATCACTCGTGATAATATTATATTTATATCGGTGAGGTGAACGAATTGAAGAAAGGAAAGAAATGTTGAGATTGCTTCTACTAAATACTTGGCAAGTCACCAGAAACCACATCGTCCGCTTGCAACCGGTAAGAAAGGGTGAAAAAATGGATTGATAATTTTGGCAATATATTATTGGTATTCTCTAGCATTGTCATTGAGATCTGACAGTATCATAGTTAGCTATGTTTATGGTGTGATGTGTTACCCGCCGAGGTGTCGAGAATTCACAGGATTCGTATCATTTAGTCAGAGGAGGAAGAGCAATGTGCATGAACTTTGACTGCTGAGATCGATGCAGTTAACTTTTAGTTGGACCATCTGGAGGTCGGGTTCTAAAACAGAAAAAGAGAGAGAGAGAGAGAGAGAGAGAGAGAGAGAGAGAGAGAGAGAGAGAGAGAGAGAGAGAGAGAGAGAGAGAGAGAGAGAGAGAGAGAGAGAGAGAGAGAGCGAAGAGGAGAAAGAAAGAGAGAGAGAAAGTGAGACGGGTGAGAGAAAGTAAGAGTTTGCACTGCGTTAATCTCAAAATATATTGACATGACAGCTAGTTTAATATCACCAGTGAGAGTAAAATATCTTGTGTAGGGTGACTTCCAGTGTCATAATTCATATCCCAAATTATTTCATGTTCTTCGTTATTTTTCGTCCAACATTTTGTATTAACTCTTCTGGTCTGCAATATCTTCTCTCTCACGCTCCTATAGAACTTCAATCCTTCTTAGTGGGATGTATAGTGTTGAATCGTTTAATTTCTCATCTCGCATAAAAGTACACAATTGTGTCTTAGCGTAATTTTCGCTTAGGCTATCGCTGCAGAAATAAATTAACATCTGACAGCAACTTGATATCAGCGGAATATTCGGTACGACCGAGTCTAGAAATATATCGGAAACTGTTTTTTTGGAGCAAACAACAAAATTGTCTATCACGGAATCCCCCCAATTTTTCTGCACATTAAAAGCCTGGTAGAAACAGGCTTAGATTCTTACAATTTTCCCTGACAGATAAGGCTTCTAATATTTAAATACGGACACAGGTGCGGGAATATGCACGTACATTCACGCGCATATACGCCCCCCCCACATATAATGAGTATTTACTTGATTTTCAAGGTATCCACACAGCTTTCCTGCGCTCGAAATCTCCTTTATATATCGCGGAAGAGTATTGTATAT
>NC_068981.1:121760940-121761664 GCF_001194135.2 Octopus bimaculoides | reverse complement strand
TATATATATACAGAGAGAAAGAGAGAGAGGGAGACGCACACGAACAAATGTATAGGTGTGAGGCTGTGTATACATATGGGTGTGTATAGCTATAACGGACAAAATCAAAATTCATGTATGTATTGTATACACACACACACACACACACACACACACACACATACACACATATATATAGAAACATGTATGCATATACCTCGATTCCGTCGGTCACGAATGACCGTGGGTGCACCTAAGAGGTTCCCCTACGGGATACAAGTCAGGGAGGAAAGTCGCCTCGCTGGCGAACGCACAACCTAGGGTTGTTTTTTTGCGAAGACCGGCAGTTGCCCATGCATACCAACCTTCTTTCTCCACAACACCGCTGTTATCCATGGGAAAAGCAAATGCCGATACAGCTTGTATCAGTGACATCGCAACTCATTTTACACAGCTGAGTGAACTGTAAGAACGTAAAATAAAATGTCTTGCTCAAGAAAACAACACGCAGCCCAGGCAGGCATTCGAACGCACAACATCACGATCGTAAGCTCGACGCTCTAACCACTGAACCATGCGCATTCACATATCTATGTATATATATGAACGCGTACGTCTGTGTGTGTGATATATTACACCATATATGTATGTATGTATGTATGTACGTATGAATGTGTGCATGATTGTATGTATGTGTGTATATGTATATATATATATATATATATATATATATATATATATATAT
>NC_068981.1:121759530-121760048 GCF_001194135.2 Octopus bimaculoides | reverse complement strand
TTTCGAGCGAGATCGTTGCCAGTGCCCCTGGACTGGCTTGTGCGGGTGGCACATAAAAGACACCATTTCGAGCGTGGCCGTTTTCGTGCGGGTGACACGTAAAAGCACCCACTACACTCTGTGAGTGGTTGGCGTTAGGAAGGGCATCCAGCTGTAGAAACTCTGCCAAATCAGACTGGAGCCTGGTGTTGCCATCCGGTTTCACCAGTCCTCAGTCAAATCGTCCAACCCATGCTAGCATGGAAAGCGGACGTTAAACGATGATGATGATGATGATGATACATGTGTATGTCTGTGTGTGATATATTACACCATTTATATATATGTTATATATATATGTGTGTGTGTGTATGTATAGATATATGTGTGTATATATGAGTGTATATATATATATATATATATATATATATATGTCCATATATATGTGTATGCATATGTATATTTGTATATATATATATATGTGCATATATGTATGTGTGTATATATATATATATATATATATATATATATATATATAT
>NC_068981.1:121747750-121758833 GCF_001194135.2 Octopus bimaculoides | reverse complement strand
TATATATATATATATATTTATGGTTTGCAAAAGCAGAATATATCTAAAGCATGCATGACAGCTAAGAGAGTTTCTCCTTTTGTATTCCTGTCATGTTTCATAAACCGTCATCATCTTCAGAATCAGAAGAGCCCAAATGGTCGGTTCTAAATTTTTCTTAAGAAATGCAAACACACGCACCCCACCAGGAAAACATTGAATGTTATTTTTGTCCAACATAGTTGTCATTGCATATTATTAGAGCCTAAGCAGGTAGAGGTATATTTAATTCTTAGAACATTGGATACTGAAAGTGATATCTAATACGTCGTAAAAGAATAAAGTGATATTAATTTATAATATTGTAATATTCGTTAATAATATAATCTATGCTGACTCTTGTCTCCATGGCTGATGATAGGATTTCTATGCTTATGTTTGGTCAAATGTGTCCATGTTCAATTTTCATTCCCACTACGTATATCGATATCTTAGATTTTTTTCAGAACCCCACTGAGCCTTCGTTTCTTGATCATAAAGATATGTGGACACTTCATCCGCTGTCATCAGATCCAGATAGATACCTAGCGTTTTCATATCGTTGTGTGTCCCCGGCCAAAGGAAACCCATGCACAATTTTGTTTGTTAGATTCATTAGACCGGAGTATCATTCGGTAAGGATTTAATATAGAACACACACACACACACACACACACACACACACACACACACACACATATATATATATACACACACGCACATACACACACACACATGCACAAAGATCTATTTTCCCCCTGTCTTTCCACATTTATTGTGTGGAATCAAAGGTTTTGTAACGCTTTGTTGGTAACATAGCTTTATATGTCAAGTTACAACGAATGCAGCCTAGCGTTCAAAGTAGAGGCCATCGTGTTGCACCGTCTGAATCCCCTTGTCTGCCAGTTCCCACGTTTCGTTGCCGCGCTGATACGAGTTATTTTCTTACGAGTCGAAAAATCCCTTCACTGAAGCACCCAGCTCCATCTGGTTGATGAAATATCGCGATTGCTGGAAGTGAACCGCGGATCCGAGCATGTAACAATGCACGTAACAATGCGAGGGAGATGTTTTCTTTGCCCCATTCCTAACGTGCATAAACAGTGGTTTAACAAAGGCTAGTTTCAGCCATCTGTCATCCAACATGGCTTGGTTATTGACATTACATTGCAAGTCGTTTCTCTCGCTTATCAGGACTGAAAGATCTCCGACGTCATTGATACTCAAATTCCAATCTCCTCAATGAAAGAAGAATGGAATTTTAATACGTGGAGAAAGAACTGCGCGAGATTCTTGACTCATTAATCGAACAACACCTACTGATCGGTATTGCCATTTGAGGAGAAGCAAAATATCGTTCATACTCTGTATACTACTATACTGTTCAGCTTGTCCAGCGTTTTAGAGCAAAAGTAAATACTATATAGTTTATTTTTACAATCAGATTCACCAACTGTGTTATTTGTGTTATATGTGTTATTTGTTACTCCTAATTGCAAGTACATTTTGAAAATGAATGAAAGATATCACATACCTATTTATATTCAACTAAAATATGGAATTGTTGCGTTTAAACAAAAGAGAACTTTAGAGACAAAACAGTTTTTAATACTGGCAAATAAAAACCTTTGAACCGGTGGAGGTTTGTTCTTGAAAT
The DNA here is from genome assembly GCF_001194135.2 of Octopus bimaculoides. NCBI lineage: Eukaryota > Metazoa > Mollusca > Cephalopoda > Octopoda > Octopodidae > Octopus > Octopus bimaculoides. Next base: position 121,757,158 of record NC_068981.1, on the reverse strand, counting down.
TAGTCTAATGTATCTTAACCCGAAAAATGTAAAATAAATATCAATCTAGCTGGAATCGAACACTTATTATAAGGAGAGAATATTAAATACTGTTAGGTCACCAATTTTTGCTTTCCAATAACTTTACGTTCTTTCAAAGAAAAGAATGCTATAGACAGCTAATACATACGTTCCATTTTATGTTTACTTCATATAGTTCGCATCTGATACCGGTTTTCTTTCCTAAATTAATATTTGGTGATGCGATACGTTTAAAACATGTATTTATGCATTTATCAAAACACCCAGCGTTCTTTCGACTACTTTTCTCATTCAATAATTTCTGCAGTAGGTTTTCTTTTTATGCCTGCTTTATTCAATGTGATCTGCCACACTTTTCTTCAATGAAATCTTGAATAAAAGCTATACATTGAAATCAGTTTTATATATTTAATCAGCATATAGAAAAGAAGAAGAACGACTTCCGGGCTATACACATGCTCTAGTAATAAACACATGATTAACAGTTCTGTTTATCAATAACGACGTATATTTATTTAATATATTATGGAACAAAAGCTTCATATCGTGTAACCATGTTCTCTGCCAATCCAACTAGCATACATTACACTTAGCATACATTCTTTCCTACGTGGAAATGTGTAGTAAATTTCCGAATTGAAAAGGCTGATTTAGAAATTATCTCAGTCTTTATATATATTAAAGAAGTGTGTACAACTGAAATAAAGAAAGAAAGTGAAATATAATAATGCTATATCACATTTACACATTGCCATCTCTTTATGTTATATTTCATTTCCTATGGCAAAATCCGAAGTTAATGCGTTTCTTCATTTGTCGCCTATGGGGTTCATTCAATATATGAACTTCCTAAGATTCTTTTATTAATTTATCAAATCTGAACGTTATTACGCAGAATCTTTTTCATACATTATATTATATAGCACACAAGTCTATCAGAAATGTGATATATGAAACAACTATTACTGTTTAATTAAAACCAATAATTTATCATAAGAAATTAAACACATTATTTATAACATAAATATTATTTTCAAACTAAAATGTGATGTCAGCAATTCTGAAGTAGTATAGTCAGAGAGCTACTTATACGAATTGAATCAGGCATACGCTTATATATATATATATATATATATATATATATATATATATATATATATATATATGTATGTATGTATATGCATGCATGTATATATGTATACATGCATGCATGTATATATGCATGCATGTATATATGCATGCATGTATGTCTGGTGTGAGCCACGACTGACAGTCATTATAATGTGTAGTAAGTCTCGTTACTAATACAACTTAACAGATCTTGCATGATTAATTATAATCGATTTCATTTCATAACTACAATATAACAGTTTCAAAATTAATATTAACCCATTGATTAACGACTTAATAGAAAGCAAGCTAGGCATTTATAACGAACGGGAATTAAGTTTTCAATTCTGAAAAAAAAAAAAAAAAAGGATGAATGTAGAAATTTCCATTGTAACTTTCGTTGCAATTCTAGGAGTCATATTGCAGCAAGGTTTATCAGATTTGAGTAACGGAAATCAGACAAACGATTAACTTGCTATCCACTGTAAATCCCAGCAGTATTACAGATTAGTGTAAAATAATATTTACATAGAAGTTCAATATGTCAGAAATTGCTGCCAAAATCCAGTCGAATCACATTCTGTGTTAAAATAGTGGCGAAAACATCGTATAATGCATTTTTGAATTTTCCATGTTGCAGTAGGGTATGGTTGATCAAACCTTTCACAACAGATCTACTTCCTTATGTCTGACCTCGAATTACAATTACAATGATAGAGTGTGGCAAATCTTTCTCACGAAATGGATATCATTTTTTTGCTTGAAGGCATAACGCAGATTTTTCTATAGAAAGTGTATTAATGGCTTATCACAAGAATGTTGAAATAAAATAGGAAAATTTCGAGTACTCATAAAAGCAAAGAGCATGACCTTCTCATTATGCAACTTCGACATCTCTCTCCAGACAATTATTGCGCACGTGTAAACAATGTATACATGCAAACTTAACAACATATTGGCCACCAAGTTCTGCTACGTATTTGTTAGGTCATTCTTGTCTTCTTGTACTGCCTCTTGCCTAATTGCTTAATATCAACGTCTTAATAAAGACATCCACAAATCGTTCACATTGTATGATGAGGTCAATTTTAGGACAGGTAAAGCAAGTTTAGGGCTGGAAGGCCTCTGCTCCACACGATGGGAAAGCAGGGAGATCAACATGATCACACAGCTGAATATGTGTCAGGCATTCTTGCCTCATAAGTGTGAGTCACTGTCTATCTACAGTAAATAGCAGAGCGCATGCAGATCCATTGCCACACTATATGTGTCCGTTCCACATTAAATTGTAGCACTCCTTCTGAGGCTCAGGTGTTTCCCAACAGATCAGGCTCCCGTCAATACATGCTCACTTTGGGAAGTACCAAGTGTGCCCAACTAGTAATGACACTGCATGAACAATATGCAATTCCACTACGGCAAGCTTATCATACTGAAGAGAACAGACACATGTCAGACAAAGTGCAACAAAGATAACCTAAACATGGCATTGAAAGCTACGATCCTTGTCACAGGGCTAAGAGACCAGCTCCCTCAAGACAACACCAAGACAAAAAAATCCAGGAATCACCAAACGTTAACCCCACAAAGCCTAGTCAGACTTTATCTCAAATGAAGCCCCACACTTTATTCACTCTACAATCTACATTTGTCAATTATTCCCAGGCCTTTATTTTGAAGCCAGAGGTAGCTTCATCAGTCATCTAACGACACGCAAAACCAAATACGCGGTATACTCGAATTGATGGTTTTTATCGATCAGCAATAGACCGACGTAAAATGTTGTATTTTTGTGTGTAAAATAGCAAATATGAACTTCATGCATGAGATGCTTTACGGTACAAATACAAATTGATGGTTCTTCAGCCGTTGTTTCATTTACTCTAAGCACATATGGGTATGCATATACTTAAGTACAAAACACATAACACTCTCCGCTTTCTCAAATAGAACGTAACTAAAAACTAACTTTAGTTTCTGCTTAAGGTGACACAGTATTAACGTAGTAGTTTAGATAATTCCATTGATAGCATGATATTACTGTTATCGGTTTTACTAACTCCAAAACAATCGATGATGTCACGCATTTGTATTAATAGAATTGGCCCAGTTATTTTGATATTTAATCATCCCTCTCTACAGTCATATTATTCTTCATAAAACATAATACTAAACGTATTTAAAACAGTAAATGTTATATTGAAACGTTATCTTTTATCACGTTTTAACTTTCTCTTCTTCACTCTTTCTCACACACATGCACGCACGCCAAAATTTGAATACACACATACATACAGGCGCGTATATAATGATTTGATTAATATTCATTTCATTAGGAAGAAATTGATAGCCTTGATCAAAATTCGTCGTTGATAGACACTGTAAAAATACTGATATGAAAATGGAAATAAAAATTCAACAAGCAGCCGTAAAATGGATGATTAAGTCTTTTGGGAATATTTTAACAAAAAATAATTAATACTTTCGTTGGGAAGATGTCAAAATGTGTTTCATTATGAAATAAATAAATGGGAGTTCAGAAGGGCGAACAATTATTTTTCATCAATATTAGTAACAAAGAGAACAGAGTGGAGGCGCTTGGCTTAGTGGTTACGGTGTTGGACTCAATAATGTAAGATTGTCGTTTTGATTTCTGGACGGGTTGATGCGTTGTGTCCTTGAGAGAAACATTTCATTTCAAGTTGCTCCAATCCACTCAGCTGGCAAACATTGAATAATCCGGCGACAGACAGGCGTTCCGTCAAGGTAGGGAATATATACGCCACGGGAACCAGGAATCCGACCCTATGAGTCTATATAACTTGGGAAGGCTCAAAGGCGGTGAGGTGGCAGAATCGTTAACACACCGGCAAAAGTGCTTAGCTGCATTTCGTCCCTCTTTACGTTTTGAGTTCAAATTCTGCCGGGGTCGACTATGCTTTCATCTTATCGAGATCGATACAATGAGCACAAGTTAAACGCTAGGGTCGATGTAATCAACAAGCCCCATCCCCGAACATGCTGGCCTTATACTAAAATTTGAAATCAATATTAATAAAAAAGTAAATGAGTCACATTACTTATTATTATGGTACAGTAGAAAATGTAACATAACAATCCACACTTCGCTTTTGTAATCTTCTTCAATGTAAACTTTTTAAAGGATATTTTTCATTCTTTTCAAACTAGTTTTATAGTTTTTCTAAATACTGTATTTAGGTAAGCTGTAGTGGATATCAAGTTCTTATATAGAGCTAACGAGAGATGTGTGGTCATCAGAATGATTTGGCGTTAGCTGTTTTAACGTAATCAGTAAAAGCCGTTTTAAAACATATTCTATGCTTTGTTTTAATATAGCTTTGACTATTCTATGCTTATGATATTTTCAAACTCTCATGCTGGAGAGGTTGATGATATTCATGCTCAGCGTAAATATTTGTCAGTCGATATCTGCAGGAAGAATATTCGTTTCACTTCTGAGGAGGTGTTTTGTAGGGGAATAGGGGAAGAAGAACTCGATAAACTCAACCGAAAATGATTCAATTGCATAAATTAGATGGATGCGATACGTAACAATCTAGCTCAGTAGGGAAAAGGCCATATGCAACACTTTTTGCAAAACAAACTTTCAATTCTTCTTGAAAGCAAGGTAGCTCGAGGATCAGAGTGGATGTAACCAAATATTCTACAAAATCGAAGTATTTGTTCTAAACATTTAAAACCAGTTTGTGAACTGATATTGAGGCAAATAACTGCAAAAGGGAATGTGAACTTTCATTAATATTCACGGAGAGTGTCGAGGTAATGATATTATCAATGGACCATTGAAATCAATATTAAGTGGTTCCATCGTTGGAGTAGCTTGTATCAGGATACATTCAAGTTGATAACAAAATCTCTTTTTGGATCGGAATATATGGCTCTTAACATCTTACGTTGAAAACGGTAAAAATGTCGTCTATTATTGCAAGAAAATGGCATACATGGTCGTGAATCTTTGTTAACTGAGATGATGTTATATACAGAAGTTATGTGATAAATATTTAATGTAATCGTGGGCAATATATTGTTGTGTGAGATAAATACGTATTTTACTATTCTTTATTTTACTTCATTCCCTTTATCCGCCAAAATGCAAATGAACACTGATCAAGAATGAGTGCGTAATGGTGCGCAAGAAAAGTGATTCAACATTTTTTATCATTGCTGCAGCTTCACTATCCTCTGATGAAAAATGAAGATTGCTTTCAAATACAGTTCTAAGCACGGAAAGAAAAGTCGTTTGTCGTTTCCCCCCGAGGGCGGCATCTCTCGCATAATTTTTAACAATAGAATGTCAACTCTCGTCTGTTGATTTTTAAACAATATCTTACTTATTTTTCAAATTATTCTGAGTTAAATACATCTCGACTTGGAGGAAAAGATTTAATTCGACTAGAATTAGACTCTGTTTGCATTGCACCTTGAGATGTACAAAGTAATTTGAGATCCGATGGACTGGATCTTTCAGGATCTTTCTGCTTCTCATCATTTCTGGTGTATAAGCTATTGTATAGATTTCATCAAGTCAATAATATATCTAGAGTCAAATGTTTTGTCCTTTACACGATTTGAAGAATGTTTGTGAGTTTAAACAAGTTCTACTCTATACTAACCTTTAATCGAAATACTGTTAATTTAAAGATATGTACCTTTGAATTTTCTTTCTTCAAATTAATGAATTCTTCAATGGAAACGGGGAACACTGAATGACATATAACATAATTTGCCATTTTCTTCAAGTGCTGATATGAACATTTAACATCAAATGCAGATAACAACTTGTACGCTAATTCTTCTTTACATGAGCTCAATTAGCGGGAGTGACCATGCATCTAAGAAAGTAAGTTCGCTATTTGCTTCTGAACAATGTAGTACATGCAAAGACATTTTGCATGACTGGTAGTCTCATACTTTAAGTTTATTAATTTTGCCCACTCTGGTTATTTCAATCATGCCTTCCGAAAAAAACAAAAAAACCCAACATTTCAAGTAATGGACTTCATGATAGATTATAATTCTTCAGGAATTAATAAGGCTTCATGCATGTAACAAAGACGGGAATATATTTAAGTTTCCATAGACGATTCTGAAACTGCACTTCGATATTTGGGATTCGCAATAATGAATTCCTGTAGTGGACCACCATAATTAATGATGTGTCGCTTGTTTTATGAAAGCCTTCAACAAGAATGGCATTACTGACATTTCTCGAATCAAATCTTCGTGACACATTCACGTATTTACTGTCCGAGTAGTTTTTCTAACCAAGCTGCTTGTAGACGGTTAGCAAAAACTTCAATTGATAAATTTAATGAACGTTTCATTGGGGACGGCAAATTCATTTTCAAACGAACAATATATTTCTATGTCTGTTCCTATACTGCGATGTTTATTTAGAGCTGCTTCCCTTTATATATCAAGGAAATTGTTGAAATTACTGATCCAATGTTTTCACTGCTGTGGGGAGTTTTGAGAGCGAGAGTTAATATTTCAGTATTTTGGTGTTTAGGACGAATTAGGTGAACTATAAATTCCATTGAATGAAAGAAATCGGAGTAAAACCAACAAATCTAAGAAATGAACATTTTCTCTCCCATTAGACTGTAAACTGAAGACAAATGCGTTCATATCATGTCTGCTTTAGAACAGAAATGATATACTTGACTCATACACGCCCAATAAATGCTAGTAGGAAGTGAACTTCGAAGGCGTGGTGAAACACATGTACGTAAGATACCGTAACAAATGATAGGGAATGTAATATTCATTATCAATTCAATGAATCGTTATGATTATTTCCATAATGTTTAAGGTGCTAGGAAAGTGGGTGATTAGTCTGTGGTTGCCAATGAAGAGGAATTTTCCTTCGTGATGGTGCTCTCATATATTTGTTTAGATGTGTTCTAGAATACTTGTGCGCATAACATCATTGCTATTCCTTAGATGTTAGCAGTATTCCAATCTCGATAGGTTTAGAAGCGGAAACGAATGTAACAAATAAATTGCATTCCTTGCGTCTTACGCCAACATTCATTGATTTCATGATATATCTCATTGTTAGAACATGATCACTAGAGTCCGGATTTACATGTTTGATGAGAGATGCATGTGCATGGTGACGCTAATCATTGCTCATTGTTCGGATCGAGATAAGCTCTAGAAAGGTGACCTTGGGAAACAGGTATAGAGTAACAAACACAAGCGATTTATAGAATAGTCATATTCTTGTTTGCAAAAGGCAACATTTGAAGTGAAGCAAGAAACAATATACATTTGATAATCGTCTCCATTTAGACTTAATATATTTACGAAGATTAATTAACGATACAGCTTTTTGCTTCTCTTTCATAAGCTTTCCAAAATACGTATATAGAAAATAACCTAGTTACTAGACTTAACAAGTTAAGTAAAATCGGTTTCTAAGTTAACGAATATATAATGCACATTAGTAATGCTATTCATGATTATATTTCTTGTGCTTTTGTTTTGGCACATGCGTCGTAAGTCTAGAAGTAAGCTGCTTACCAGCTACGATTGCAAAGTGGTTTTAATTTTAATGATATATTTTCTAGGAAAGGCGTGGATAGGAATAAATCTCAGTTATCTAAGACACAAAATATAGGGCAATGTGATTATGCAAAACAAAATTATATTGCTTTCATGAAAACAAAAACAATGTCATTTCATGTCTGTAATTGTATAATTGAAAAAAAAAAAAAGATAGACAAAAGAAGTTGATACTTTCTAAAACGCTTTGAAAAGTCTACAAAATATTTCATTTCACGGCTTAAAAAGTAAGAAATAAAAAGAAACTTGTATATATCATATATTAAACTAATAAAACTACAGGAAGCGACAAACAGACTGGAAGAATCGAAGACGGAAATATACAAAATAATGTATAAAATATTTGGAGACAAATAATGTATTACGAGTTTACTTTAACAGAATATGTTTCTTCTAATAATTGTATTAAATGTAAAACATTCTGATAAAGAAAACTCAACATCATCATCATCGTCATCATGAACAACAGCAACAACAAGAAGGACGACGATGAAGACGACAACAACAACAACAACAGCAAATCGGTTTGTGTGCGTTTGTTGGGCGGGGGGAATGCCTATTGATTTATTTCAATGTAAAAACCTGTTCGGTGCATTCATTACTGGAAACACTTCGTTTACTAAAAGGAAATAAAGGAAACAAAGAGAAAATAGTTTCTGCGAAAATAGAGTTTTCAGTGAAAAATCTATGTCATGCTAGGATGTAATTCCAGAAGGAATTATTTACATTGAGAATCATTATTTAGAGTATCTACATATAATGCTGAACGGTGTTTTCAGGGGTCGTTGGAGGTTTAGCGCTGCAGGAATATAAGATAATATAAATTCTATTTCTTCTTGACAAGCAAAGTTACACACACACACACACACACACACGCACACATGTCTCTGCATGTCTGGAAGTATGTGTAAGACGTAAAAGGCGGGGATCTGATTGGAAGATAGTGAGGGATAGACTTATAGAAAGAGAAAATGAGACAGAGAAAGCAGCTAGGAAAAAAGATATATATACTTGGATCATTAGGGAATATGTTATATACTTTCAACCATAGTTTATAATGAAAGATAATAAATTACAAAAAAATCTTTAACAGATAGAACAATAAGTATATAGAGTGCGTTGTATGTAAACAAGTACAAATACGGAAAAGTCCTGAAACATGTACATCCTTGCACATGTTTTATTGAAGACACACAGACAAACATCAGAAAAGTTCCAATTCAAGTTCTTTGATTTTTAATAATTATATCATTAATACACACAACACACAAACATAAAAAAAACATGTATACACTTACATATATATACATGTACATGGCATATATACACATACATACAAGCACACACACTTACACACAAACACACATTCGTTCGTGTGTCTGTCTGTCTGTATCTGTGTGTGTGCGCACGCGTATGTATTTGTATATGGGATGCCATCAAATGTGGTTATGTATTAGGCATTGAAGATGTATGCTACACATGTAAACGTAACAGTAATTGATGTATCAACAGGAAAACCGAAGGACTGATATGAGTGAGTTTAGAACGAAGCCAACTTAAACACACTTACACATTTACACTTAGGTGCAGGAGCGCATTTACATATACAAACATAATATATAACAAATATATGTATGTATATATATATATATATATATATATATATAT
>NC_068981.1:121731070-121743147 GCF_001194135.2 Octopus bimaculoides | reverse complement strand
ATAGATAGACATGTGTTTGTGTGTGTGTGTGTGTGTGTGTGTGTGTGTGTGTGTGCGTGTGTGTGTGTGTGTGTGTGTAGAAGGTTGAACAGTAACAGAGTTGAGTTGATATGTATAAGGAAATAAGACAAGGTAGAAAATGCTAAAATAATTTTATCATGAAATACATTTTGTAACGATTAGTACCGGTTTCTGTCTTTTGGACTTTTTGAACTAAGATTAAAACGAAGGCGGATATTAATTAAGAAGAAAAATAATAAAAATTTAAGAAAAAATTAAATAAATTTTTTTGTAAATATTTCCATAGTCTTCAAATAAATAGGACATTTTCCTTTTTGGTTTCTGTCTCTGTTTTCCTTTCTGAAGGCTCAGTAGGTAGTAACAGATCTGAAAACATAGTTTTCGTGGGTGCAAAGAAATATTTGGTTCTGAAGTTTGATCGTTTATGCAGCATCAGCCGAGGAAGAAGGCGAAGAAGGAGGAGGAAAAGAGGAGGAGGGGAAAAGAGAAGAAGGAGGAGGAGAAGAAGAGGAAGAAGTGGAGGAGAAAGTAGACGAAGGAGAAGGAGGAGGAGGAAGAGAAAAAGAAGAAAAGGAATGGAGGAAAAGACGGGAGTGGTAGAGGCTGTCCGTGGAATCAACTTTAATGGTCAAATGACCTAAAATTTACCTTTTGTGGTTGTAGCAGTAGTGGTAGGAACAGTTCTAAATAAATTCATGGGTAGCGACTGTTCTGAATATATCTATCGTTTTTAATATTTGCGCAGGTATTATTCTAAGGTCATTGTAGGAGTGTCATCTGTTGTTCGAGCATTCAAAAATGGGTTTATATTTTTTGCTATAATATGACTATTTGCAAATGCGCTGACTATAAGTTGCATTCTGAAGTTGAGGAATTCCAGCCACATTTCGTGGTTCGCTACCTTAGCAGCTCATTTGAAGGATCTAGTGGCTAAGAACATCATCAGAAAGAACCAGGTTCGGTTTCGGCTCCTACTCCTCTACCATTTTCGACGTCGAGGGTACCCCCAATTTTGGAGGTGTCTTCAGTATTTTTTTCTTTTTCCCTTTGGCTTTTTGTTTGGTTTCTTCGATGCAGCGTCGACGAATGTCAGTGGGCGAATGGCCACCCTGCCAAATTTCCCTTTATATACTCGCCACCAGGCTCCAGTAGCCAGAGCCAGCTATCTGTCACGTGACACAATCTAACATTCTACTGACCAATGGAGGAGAAGGGTGCATAATTTTGGCCCGCGCCCTCTTTTTACCTACCTTCCAAATCAGTCGTGTTAGTGTCAGCTGCAGCAGCTAGAGCCGATTAGCTGTCTTGTGGTACAAGCCTTTTAACTATCGAGGAGGAGGGCGCGCAATGAACAAGATGGTTCCTCTGGCCCACCTGTCAAGCAGCAACGCTGTTTTAGCGTGACCTAGCGACGCTATTTCCCAGTCGGCATATTATGGCTTTCGAGCCATTTCAGTTCTTCTCGATTCAGTCATATACAAAAGCTGGCTTTGTCAACTGCTTTCTGTATCCTCCTTATTAGTTTATTCAGCTCTGAGCTCGAAAATGCAAACCTTCTTTTGAATAACGTCGCCATTTTCCTTTCAATGAAGCCTCTAGGCCCCACTGCCAGGTGGTAATATTCGTCTGTCCAACCCTGTTTCCCACACTCTTCGATTAATCTCTCATACATTCTCTCCTTCCGTTGCTCTGCATTAGCGATGTTCTCTTCCCGTGACACTGTCGGTTCTAGCAAAATTCCAGTTTTTTCGTTCTGTGTTCCATAGGATTAAGTCCGGTTTGTGTCTTGTATTTATGAGTGGAAATATTAAGTCTTTGCAAACACGGGGCCAGGTCCCAGTACCTCTTCCAGCTTTCGTCTGTCTCGTATACTTTTTTTGAAGGCCTGGTCTTTTATGTCCTTTTCCCTGCTGGAAGTATTTCCTTTCGCTCTTTTCCATTCTGGGGTATTCTTCCCTATTATATCCCTCTAACTTCTTGAATGCTGCGCTTATGACAACGAGGACTTGATTATCATGCCATGTATATCTGTCTAGTGCTAGCCTGCAGTTTGACAGAACATGTCTCACCGTCGTTTTCTCTCTGCATCTACATTCATCAGTCGTTTGTATGTTCCATCAGACTAAATTGGCCGGTGAATGCAAAACGTCGAAGTTAGACTGGGTCAGAAAGGATGTTGTTGCTATATTACAAGCACAAAGTTTCTTCCATGAGATTCTGCGGCTGACCATATATTCCTCCCATCTTAGGCACTATCTCTGTTGCCTACATTGCACCAAATGTACATTTCGCCTTTCTTTTTCCTCCTTTCTCACTTCGTGTACCACTGCCGCTTTCACCTCTTTTACACTGCTTATGCAAAATGGTTTGAAGTTTTGCAACCATAGACCGGCTCTTGCTTCTTGCATCGCTCCGACTATATCGGCATGCCTTAGCTTTCCGATCGCACTGTTTACTGCTTGTTCCGCTTTTCATTTTATTCGTGTTCATACCTTTAGTGTCTAGTGTCATCTGTGGTGGAAGCATTTAAAAAAGAGGTTTATATTTTGCGATAAAATAAAATTCTTTGCTAATGCACTGATTATAGGTTGCATTCTCCCTAAATTTATTGAAGGGGAAAATTCTAAAGTTGGGTTGTTCATTAGTAGCGCAAATATCGATGTGTTCACTTAATGGTATTTTTCTATATTCCCGTATTTGTATCCGGGACCTATGTACGGTCATCCTCTGGCGTAGACTGTTTTTAGTTTGGCCAATGAATTGCAGTCGACACCCTAATCAAGTTAACACATGTCATGTTTTACGAAGAACATGTGAAGTTGCTCTTCACTGTAAAACGTTGACCCTGTTTGAGGGAGAACTCTGATCCCCAAATTAGGCTGACTCATATACCACAGGTAGGTCTTCCGCATTTTCTACTGTCATTTTCGATGTTGTTGACGAGTGTACTTGGGCTTGTGTTAGAATTTTCATTGACTCGGGTTGTCTTTAGCTCTTTACGATGGTGTGCGTTTGGAGGATTTGATTATTTTTATGGCCCCTTTTTAGTAAAAGAATATTCTGGAGGATAGTGTCGAAGGCCTCATTGTTTCGGAGTTGTGTGTAGATATGTATCATAGGGCTTTTGGTTGTAACTCATTCTTTAGTTTGGGATGTCTGAGTTTGTAGATGTTAACATGTAGGGCACGTTGAAAACCTAGTGATGGTGGATAATTCCTGCTGATGAGTGTATCCTACCAGTATCCTTCGATATAGTCAACCAGTATTCTAATATCCCCCCACAACTTAGGAATTCAGGCAATCCAATTCTGGCTAGAGAATCAATCCAGTGAACTCCCACACAGCATCAAAAGAGAATTTACAGTAAAAGGGCTAAAGTTCATCTCGGAGAATAACTTCTTCGTATTCATTGAAAACTATCGACAGTAAACAGGGATTGCGATGGGTGCGATAATGGCTCCTTTCTGTGCTAACCCAGTCATGGGGTACCTAGAAATCCCACTTTATCGTAAGGTACTATAAAAATACGGAAACCCATTCCCCCTTTACATAGAAAATAACTGGAGGAGATGTCTAGTTGACTGCTTCATTCTTTGGCATGAAAGTATAGGGAGACCTAAAGAATTTCAAGCACTTCTAAACGGGCTTGACATAAATATTAAATTTATGATGGAATATAACCATCAACAAATTCCATTCCTCAACATCCTCATTGAGAAATCCACGGACTCCAAGTAATATCTACCGTTCAACTCATGCCACCTCAGACACAGTAGAATGAATATCTCTTTCAACCTGGCAAAAAAGATTTGCACTATAGTATCTGATACAAGCACCAGGGACTCAAAACTACATGAGCTAATGGGTACAATCATCAGCAGGATTTCCCCGCCATCACTAATTGATATAGGTTTTCAATATGTCCTACAACTCAACGCCCACGAACTCAGACATCCCAAACTAAAGAATGAATTACAACCAAAAGCCCTATGATACATATGTACAAACAACCCCGAAACAATGAGGCCTTCGACACCATCCTCCAGAATATTCCTTTACTAAAAAGGGGTCATAGAAATAATCAAATCCTCCAAACACATACCATCATAAAGAGTAAAAGACAACCCAGGTCAATGAAAAGTATTCTAACACAAGCCCAGGTACAGTCGTCATCAACATCGAAACTGAAGGTCTAATTTTGTATATGAGTCAACCTATTTGGGGGATCGGAGACCTCCTTCAAACAGGGTCAACTCGTCAGCAACATTGAAAATGATAGTAAAATAATACGGAAGATCTAACTGTGATATATGTGTCAACCTAATTAAGGAATAGGAGTTCTCCTTCAAACAGGGTCAACGTTTTACTGTTAAAAAATAAACTTCACATGTGCTTCGTAAAACATGATATACGTGTTAACTTGCCGAGGGTGTCGATAGCAATATATTTAGAGAATGACCGTACATAGATCCCAGATTAAAGTTCGGGATTACAGAAAAATAGCATTAAGTGAACACATCGACATTTGCATCACTAATGAATGACCTAACTTTAGAATTTTCCCCGCTTACAAATTTAGGAACAATGCAGCCTATAATAAGCGCGTTAGCAAAGAATCATATTTTATCGCAAAATATAAATCCTCTTTTGAATGCTTCCACTACTACAAGGATCTTTGAATAATACCTACGCAAATATTAAAAACGATATGTCTAGAACAGTCACTACGCATTAATTTATTTAGAAAAGTTCCTACCACTACTGCTACAACCACAACAGGTCGCTTTTAGGTCACTTGGCCATTAAAGTAGATTCCACGGTCAGCCTCTACTACTACATCATACAACTTCTGTCTCCTCCCCTCCTCCCCCTCCCCCTCCTCCTCCTCGTCCTCCTCCTCCTCGTCCTTCTTCTTCTTCTTCTTCTTCTTCTTCTTCTTCTTCTTCTTCTTCTTCTTCTTCTTCTTGAGAAAATGCTTAAACCATTTTATTACGAAGAACATTTTAGTACCGGTTACAATCTTTGCGACTTTTCCAACTTGAAAAACAAGTTTAAAAAGCATGAAAAACAATTAAATTGTGGAAAAATTAAATGAAGTGGTGTTTTAAAATATTTCCATAGTTTTAAAATAGGTGAGACATTTTCATTTTTTCTTTCTCTCTATTACTTTTGTGATGGATCGCTAGGTAGGTAGTACCAGATCTGAAGAAATGTTTAACATGAGGGGTGTTGGTTCTGGATTTTGATTGTTCAAGGAGAAGTAGCTGAAGAAGGAGACGGCGAAGGAAAGAAGAAGAAGAAGAAGAAGAAGAAGAAGAAGAAGAAGAAGAAGAAGAAGAAGAAGAAGAAGAAGAAGAAGAAGAAGAAGAAGAAGAAGAAGAAGAAGAAGAAGAAGAAGAAGAAGAAGAAGAAGAAGAAGAAGAAGAAGAAGAAGAAGAAGAAGAAGAAGAAGAAGGAGGCGGAGGAGGAAAAGAAGAGAAAGAAGAAAAAGACGGGAGTGGTATGACAGTAGCGGAGCCTCCTTAAATGGTCAAGTAACCTAGAAGTGATCTGTTGTTGTTATAGCAGTAGTGATTGGAATTGTTCTGAATAAATTCGTGGGTAGTGGCTGTTCTGAATATATCGTTTTTAATATTTTCGTGGGTGTTATTCTAAGGCCCTTGTAGTAGTGTCATCTGTAGTAGGAGCATTCAAAAGGGGTTTATATTTTGCGATAAAATATGACTATTTGCAAACGCGCTGATTATAGTTTGCATTCTGAAGTGAAACAAGGCAAGTTATAAGTAATGGTCATTACTTATTCCTTTATTACAGTAAATTTGACTGTTTCCGATATTTATTTTAGGTTCGTTCATTAATCGGTTTACTGGATCGTCTCATTGGTCGGTTGAGAAAAATTGAACGACTTTAAAAAATTAATGCTATCACTTCCGGAGTCATATTATTCTGATGAAAGCCAATCAGAACATGAGCGAAAGCAGGCAATAAGAACAAGTGAGTGGACGAGAGATAAAGAGAAAAAGGGGAAAAAAAGTGATGAGCGGGAAAGAAGGACAAAAGGAAAGAGCAAGGAAGAAAATGAAGAGAAAAAATAGCCCGACGGGAGGCATGGGATGGAAGAATGAAGACAGGAAGGGGTATACGATAGCCAGGGACCAAAGACGGGACAGTATCAAAAACATTAGTGTGTTTAATTTGGGCATCACTCTCAAAATATTTACATTGTCTTCAAGCCACTTACTGTTCATATAGAGTATTGAAATTTGATATTGTCCACTTACTCCCATGGACAACTTAAATGGTTAATATTAGGTAATTTACTATCACCCATTGGGAGTGAAGTTTATTGGAGAAAATTAAAGGGTAAATAGAATGAATATACGAGAGGGCAACTGTGTTAAATGGGAAGGTGTAGAGGGCAACGATATTAAATGGGAAGCAAGAGAGAAAATATAAGGCTAAAGATAAAACAAAAAATAAAATAAAAACTAAAATAAAAAGTAAATAGAATAATAAAATAATCTAAAATCTATATTAGATAACCTGCATTTACCCTCTAGGCATTATATCCGTCTTGTCCATTGTCTCTCACTATTGAGTGAAAATTATCTAGGGAACCTGCTGAAGGATTTATTATAGAAATTCTTATAGTGTACTACTAATTCCTGTGTACGGTTAATTAGGTTACTCTCTGACGTCTGGATAATAGCTACATAATTTAAATGGAATTATGTATTAAACATTTACAATTCATTATCACATCATTTAATAGTGAAAAGCTTCTTCCTTACATTTGTGGATTGAATTTGAATAATATGCTTGTAAACTATTCCTAATGTGGAATATCAAATAACTCCGATGAAGTCGTTTACCTCCGATGAGCAATTTACACTCAAACCGACATAGAAATTCTATTTATCCAGTTAGCACGTCATAGCAGATCATCTCTTTCTGTGCATGATGAGTAATATCAACATCAATGTCAGTGATAGCTTTGTTCATTATTACAATGTTAATAACTTATATGATTAGCATTTAAGTTATTAAAGATACTTGCAGTTGTTTTATAAATCGAAAGAGCTTTCAATACATTCTTACCGCCTACATATTATTGTATTATTTTATTTATTTAAAACTGAACTTTTTCACATCATCTTCCAAAATTTTCCAATGGATGATAATCATGATGAAATTTCTAAACTATTAATTCATTTAGTCTAGTATATGTCCCTTGCTGATATATTTATTGATGCTCATGTATTCTGTCTGCAGCATTCCCAAGTGATGCTAACAAATCGATCAGCTATGAAAGCAAGACTATCAGTTTAGTCAAGGTCAGAGAAACACATGCTTTCCTGACATCTTGATCGTTTCTGCCTGATAGAGAGTCCTTTCTCTTGGATGAGTTCAAAACTCTCCCTTCTAGTATACTCCACAGCAACGGCAAAGACAAAAAGGGATAGAATCTCCCTCTGAAGAATTCCTGCCTTTGTTGGAGACTCGGAAGCTGAATTGTCTGTGCTTCTCACAAAGCTTCATGGGTTATTCTAATCTATCTAGTTAGTATATCATAGTTCAATAATACGCCTGCATACATCACGCTTTCGTATGAGAGACTGAAACATTATATGTGGTGAACACAAGACTAAAAGGAGATTTATGAACGCATTCCATCTATTGTATTACTATTACTCAAGGCAGGGAGATTTAACTGGCCATTGTTGTCATGTTGAACCCACCATGTGAGATATTTTGGCTACTTAACGAAAGACAAAGACTATCAGGTGCATTTATGTTATTGATAGAAGCGCAAAACATAGAATTGCGGATATTAAGAAAGCTAATGCAAGACAATGACTCCTGGCAAAGCATTGCGTTGAGGCCACTTGAATTACATTTCTTCTTATATATTTGCTGTATTTATTGATCAATGTTAAGATTCCCCTTCCTCTCTCCTTTTACTATCTAATTTGAATATGATTTTTTTATTTGTTTCGTTTTTGTTAATCTCTCTTACCATTCTCACTCTCTCCTTCCTCTTAAGCTTCCTTCATAACTTTCCGATTTCAATGCTACCGAAATGCTTTTCATTATTTTTTCAAATTTTGAACTATGCCATCTTCTCTCAGTAGCGCTCGCATTATTTACATGACTAATTACATCACAGATACTGACGAGTCCTTTGTCAATGATATTCTACTATCCACAACTCTACCTTCTACAAGCCCAACCTTTTACAGCAGTGCTCACGTGTATCACCCCAGATTTTTTAAAACTGAAGGAAACGTGTAGTTTTGTAAGAGCCATCATCTAAATCAAATAAATGTTTCCATTCTGCTTCATGAATTGAGTATATGTGCTTAAGTTATGGTTCCAGTTTTTAAATGAGAATATACAAACATATCAAGGTTGCGTTTGTGCGTTTGTGCGTTTGTGCCTTTGTGTGTGTCTATATTTTGTAGCAGGATTATTGTTCAGTTTCATTAGTATCTCAGAAAAAATTTCACCATCGTGCTTTGAAATGCACGATGGTCGGTTGTATGAGACAATGTAGGAAAACTTATCCCTTACGTTTACATTTTCAGGCGTTTGTTTCTCTTATGTACCTCTTATCTTTTTCCTGTGATTCCCCTTTTATGTGGGAAAACAAATAGCTGAATACATACATGCATACATACATACATGCATGCATACACACACACACACACACACACACACACACACACACACACACACACACACACACACACACACACACATACACACACACACACACACACACACACATATACATCATATCTCTTTTTAATCTGTTCAATTGAATTACTTCGTAGAACCTTGGGCAAGTGTTTTCTGCTATAGCCTCGGGCCGACCAAAGCGTTTTTAGTGGATTTGGTAGACGGAAACTGCAAGAAGCCCGTCGTATATATGTATGTGTGTGTGTGTGTGTGTATGTTTGTGTGTCTGTGTTTATCTCCCCAACATCATTTACAACCGATGCTGGTGTGTTTACGTTCCTGTAACTTAACGGCAAAAGAGTCCGATAGAATAAGTACTAGGCTTACAAAGAATAAGTCCTGGGGTCGATTTGCTCGACTAAAGGTTGGTGCTCCAGCATGGCTGCAGTCAAATGACTGAAGCAATTAAAAGAATAAAAGAATATATATCATTTTGTGCACCTCTTTGAAAGGAAAATAGAGGGAAATCTGACTTCTGTTAACGCTTACAACCTAGCTTCCATTTGAATTGTTGAACCTCTTATATGAGAAAACATTCAAGTTTTGAGTTAAGATACAAAAATACAAACAGCCATATATATATTCTATTATAAAAGTTAGCTTCCGTGAACTTTAACAATTGCATCTATTGATCAGAACAACTTCAGAGGCATTCCGTGCAGCAAACAAAGCAATTATTTCGTTATTACAAGGAAATATATAGGAAATAAATATATAAGATCACTTTAGTATATGCTGCGTATCGTTTTACCTCTGGTTATTGTTCTATCTATATTTCATTTTAATATTCACATTTCCTCTATTATCGTGTCACCATTTTCATTTGAATATTTCCTCGTATCATTTCACCATCTCTTCGTTGAACAATACCCTGAGTCTACTGTTCATAAATATGCTTCAATTTTGGCTTGATTACTCCATTGTTAGTTCCTATCTACATGGTAGTCTTCGTAGCTTGTGATATATAATCCCATGACCATCCTAATAAAAGGTCTTTCAAAATCGAGATATATCACACCCACGTTTGAGATATTCATTAGTTGTTTCAGACACTCAATCATAATGCCACAGAAGCTATTTAAGGAAGATTATACCTGAGCGGATGCCATGCTGGGTGTCAAGTACAGGTCATTATCTTCTAGAAACATGATCAAGGTGTGCGTTTGTGTCTTTGTGTGTGTCTATATTTTGTAGCAGGATTATTGTTCAGTTTCATTAGTATCTCAGAAAAAAATTCACCTCTTCCAATGCACAATGGTCGTTTGTATGAGACAATGTAGGAAAGCTTATCCCTCACGTTTACCGGACTATGCATTCCGTGATTTTACTGACATGTGAGGTTAGAGAAACAAGCCTATAATTTTTAGCATTTGCTCTGCTACCTCCTTTACGGATAGGGCATATTCTTTCACTTAACTTTCTGGGAAGCCTCCCATTTGCATGGAAGGTTTGGAAGAGGATTTGTAGTGGTCTTGCCAGAATCCCTTAGCATTTCTTTAGGAGGATTGCGAGAAATCCATCAGGGCCTGAGGCTGAGTTAAAGCTCAATTCCTCAATGGCTTATATTACATCAATTTCCTCTATTACCATGTCATCAACAATTGCTATCTCTTCGTTTAGAGCTGTGGTGTCTAAGAACTTATGAGGCATTGCTATTTGCAATTTCCACAAGGGAATTGTGAAAACACTGCTATATTGCACATTCGGTATTTCACTTAAACTTTGTGGGTTGTAGCCAGTGAGCTATTGTCTTCGAACAGTATCCCCACCCTGTACCATACTGAAGTAGACTCTTTGCAGATCTATAGAATGTTTTAGGATGTGTCTTTACAATTAATACCGACCTGACTTGACTGGTCTGTAATCCGAAGCAATGTTTCTTAACTATCCTGTCATTTTCTCTCATGTAGGCCATAAAATAACCAGCAAATTTTAAATAGCACTAAGGTCATAATATTTCCATACTAGCATCAAATATGTATACATTATTCTTATATACCCAATGTAATCAAATAAACTTTCTCTGAATGTATTATTATTTGTATATCGTATCGGTGACAAAGTCAAGCACAACTAAATTCATCGATGTTGCTATCGGCATGCAATAATCAAGCAAATAGAATAGTACAAATACCTACTCCCCTTTATATGTACTAGATAAAACCAACATATAATCAACATATATTAGCTAAAATATGTATTTCAACAAATATAATTTTACTCATTCTACTTTATTTTATTTTAATTGAATTTTTAATTTAGTCATTGAAGTAATCAAAAATATTTTTTTAGCCCTTAAATGTTGCGCATGTCTTTTTCCGGACGTTTCAAATCTGTTCAAAGTATTAAGACTTGACGCTGTAAGTTTGACCTCAATATTTATATAATTTAACGTTCTATATAAAGTTTTCTTTTAGTTGGTTCTTAATGGTATTTTGTAATGTATAATTAATTATAAGTTATTGTACATTTCATATGTATTTCTCACGTTATCTACTTTTACAAAGTTATTGTTAGATTATTTTATTGTCTTGATGTTTCTAGTCATGCTACTCTCAGATGTATTATGATATATTTTTAAACTTTATATACTTTGGTACTTTAATGAAGTACATTCCGAAAAGTAACACGTTGTTGTGATAAAATTTGCTGAGTGATACATAAGTTATTTTTTGCTAAACTGTGAACATTTACATTTTTGTATGTTAATGATTTTCGTGAAGACGTATACCAGATATGATTTTATATTCAGCAGTTATACTTAAATTTCATAGTTTTATGTATATGCAATGAAACTGAAATCGTTTTTGAACCAAAAGCAAACGCAAGTAAAGTTATGGAGTCTGACAAGGAGTTGAATTATACTTCAACTGCAATGTTAATAGTCTCCATATTCGCGCCATTCAATAGGACATTACACGTTGGTTGTCTGTTTGAAAATGATAATATTTTGTCCTTAATGTTCGAATTTTCTGGCATTCATTGCAGTTATAATCTATCATTTGTGTTATTTTCTAGAGTGTTCTTCGTTTTCATATATACATTAGTTAGTATCTGAACATTCATTTATAGCATCAAGAATTATTTTCAATTCATTTCTTCTGATATTTACATATAGTTACTCTCCAATCCTTTTTAACATTGCATGCAATCAAGGAGAAAACTCCAAATTTAACTATGGACATTCACAGAATTCAAGTGCATGTTTAAATTCATATTCGTCTACGCAACAAAAAGTACATATTTTCCCTTATATATAAAAATATGAAGATTATAATGATGTTGATGATATATGTATAAACACACACACACACACA
>NC_068981.1:121728054-121731060 GCF_001194135.2 Octopus bimaculoides | reverse complement strand
TATATATATATATATATATATATATATATATATAATGCGTGTGTGTATGTATGCGTGCGTGTGTGTGTATGCGTATGTGCGTGCGTGTGAGTTTATAGGATTTATTCTCAACTATATTTAGCCTACATAGTAGACTACACACTAAGTTTCTGCTTTTGAAAACGACTCATATTCATGATACAATTATAAGATATCGTGATATATCTATCAAAGGATTAATTCTATTGCAGTTCTTTACGTTGATCTGTTTGATGTATAAAACATATTTTTGTAACATGTCCTCCAGTATCATGAAATTTTCCATCCTAGAATTTGAAGTAGATCATAGTTGGGCAGTTTTGCAGAGATTACTAATAAACATTACAGATATAAAGACCAGTGTGAGAAGGCAATTAATTTCTCATGAGTCTGCTAGTATCAAAATAAAGAATACCTGTATATAATTGCTATCTATATCACGTGACTGTTCTTCAGCCCGTCCGATATAATCCTCTGCAAATATAAGTTTCTCAAAAGATGTTTATAATAGTTGTGCCTTTACTTGGATACTCGTTAAATCAGTGATTTCCAAGATTTTTTTTTAGGCTGCTTCTCTCTTACCATTCATTCCACATTCCCAATGCCCCGACCTCACTAGCCACCAGAAACGTAGATTACGTTCCGTAGCAAATTCAAAACAACTGTATTTCACAAATAAAACTTAACCTAATTAAGCCATTATTTTGTTGTTTTACATCCATCATCCTACTTTGGCCACCCCATTCTCACTCTACTTTTATTCAGGGTGAAGTACCGCCCACTTTGAGAATCACTGAGTTAAATATTTTTCAGCTTGTGTAAAGAGAAAAGGCCTCACTCATCTTTGGTAAGTCTATTCTAAAACGGCATTCATTTACGGAAAATCTACCATTACAGGATATTTAAGACAGAAGTTAAACAACAAAGTTTTAGAGAAGGTAAAACGGGACACACAATCTCCATATCGTTAATAATAGGTTTTGAGGGCGTAAGTGAAATCACTATTCTTTAACAATGAATAAAGATTTGGAGACTTCATCAGTTGAGAGGGTATCACTGATTAATTTTGCAAAGAAAAGTGACAACACATTGATGTTATTTTATATCGGAAATCATTAATTTGGAAAATAATATTTTTTTTACAGTAACACAAATCATCTCTGTTTAATCAAAATCAAAAATATTCCCCAAGTACCTGAAACATCACGATAAATATTTCACCAATTTAGGAAACCTAAGGAAATTGTTGGTTTCCAAGATGATAACAGCTATTATTTTAATTGGTATAAATATCTGAGCGTTTGGTAATGTAGTTGTGAACATGCACATAATATTTTGTAATCATGAACCAATACACACCTCTTTCCTAATATATATTTCCTCAGAAATACAACTCCAAATGCATTTCAATTATATTGACTTCTGTAAGACTTGTGTGTCTATCATTATTTGTTTAATATAATTTGTTAATTTATCATTCTTTTTACATATTTTGCCTATTCTACGTTACTGCAAAACTCAGGAAATCTGCGAAGATAACCATACGTGTATCCACTTGCTCCACACTTAACAATATTAACTGAGAGTTGCGACTTCGATAACCGATTTAGAGATAAACAGTTAGATTTACGGGAATGGAAAATATTGTTTCAGTGTAAAAGCTCTATACTGCTGTCGGTAACATCTAATGAATGTCATAAAAACAATGAAACACGCACACACATATGTATATACACATGAATACATATGCATATGCGTAAATATATATATATATATATATATATATGTGTGTGTGTGTGTGTGTGTGTGTGCATGTATGTATGTATATATATATATATATATATATATATATATATATATATATATATATATATATATATATATATATCTTTAGCTAGATACATACATACAGATACATATATATATGTAGGTATATGTATAAATGCATATATACATATGTAAACACATATACATATATACATAAACGTATATACATACATACAAACATACACACACATGTATATACATGTACATATATCTTTCATTCTCTCTCTCTCTCTCTCTCTCTCTCTCTCTCTCTGTATATATATATATATATATATATATATATGCGTAAATATATTTGCGTGTGTATGCATATATATATAATGTATATACACGCATGTGTGTATGTGCATTGTCTATGTGTGCATGTGTATGGGGGGTATGGAGCTCGCTAGTCCTTGTAAATCTTTCAATAATACTTAGTATTACATTTCAGGCTGAATATTGCATGAACATATTTATTGTGCCAAATACGCAAAAGTAACCAGGGGGTAACATTTATTTATGCAAAATCAAAGTGAAAATGCAGCAAGAAGTTAGCTATGCAACATACCTAGAAAACATGGAAACTGTTCTCAAAAAATCGATTATTAGTGACTGATCATTCTAGCCATTATAAAACGTAGTAATTAGTAACCACAAAACAGTCCTTATTATTAATAATGTGTATTGAAAAGAAAATTTTGTATATAACATGCAGTGTAATGCTGGAACATTCCAAGCCCTGCGCTACCACCACAAAAAGCTGAATGCGGGATTGCAATCCCTGGGTCAAAATCAGTGCAAATCCCTGCATCAAAATTATTCATTCCCCAAATGTTACACAATGTAGTTGTGGCAAAACCCACATGGTGCTTCACCAAGACTGCAACTCTTGAGTTGAAACTACTTAAAGAGTATATACATATATATATATATATATATATATATGGTGGTTGTCTACTCCTTAAACAGAATTTGACCACCTCCTGCACCTACACCTTAGCCCTTTCATGGCGTCTGATGTGGCTTTTTAAACCAGACAGTGTTTTGAAAAAACACCCACACAGATTGCACCTCTGATTTGCACTACCAATACCTGCAAGTAAGTTCTGCTCATTGTGGATCCTAACATGTTTTTTAAGACCCCCATTGGATTTGCAAACCCTCTGGCACACACCACAT
>NC_068981.1:121726127-121727889 GCF_001194135.2 Octopus bimaculoides | reverse complement strand
CAGACATGGTCTGTCACAGACTGTGCACACAAAAAGGTCCTTGTCATTCACCTTCTCAGTCTTCACCTTTTTCCTTAAATGTCTCTTGAGCCCTGCTTGCATCATCCTGGCCTCTTCAAATGCTTTCACTCCACTCCACACCCTTGTTCGCCATCCAACTCGATCTGAAGCGAGGACTTCTATATATTTTGGAGCCATTCCAATTGACTTCATAGCAGTCCTTATGCCATCCTTAAACCTTTTTTTAGGTTTATGCCGATATATATATATATATATATATATATATATATATATTAGTCCACAGATGAGATCCAGAGATTTTAAGTATAGAAGACACTTAAAAGATTCAAACTTAGTCTCCAATTTCTTTATAGGAGATCGATTCCGCATGGTAAAGAATGGCTGTAAGAGAGATAGTAATAGGTGGAGACTTTTATTGATAATTATTTTAAGTCTAGAGATATAAACATTTATATTAATAGGACCAAATTACACAGAGTACTTACAATAGAGAAAATTGAAGGGGTGGACGAAAGGTGTCATAAGTCCAAGAATTGTTTCTGGGGGCTCGGAGATCCATGGTAATGTTGATCGATATGGTTCATCACAATATGTGGCTGTAATGGATACAATCAACATTGTATAAGATGAACCCCCATCATCACGGTAAAGATCTTACATCTCAGATCTTAATGCAGAGAAGTTCAAAGATTCAATGCTGATTGTATCCATTACGGCCACATATTGTGATGAACCACACCTACCAATATTAACACCTTCCTTCCACCCCTTTAAATTTCTTACACTAAGTAAATTGGACCTATTAATATAAGTATCTATATATTGGCAGGATACAGAATTGGTTGATAGAATTGTAAGTGCAAGCACAGTAAAGCTTCAGATTTAGAAGTTGATCTTCAATTAGGATCAGGAAGGTTGGCTATTTTATAATTACAGCCTCTTTATTCTACCTTCTTACTGTACAAACTTATATATATATATATATATATATATATATATATATACACACAAACACATATACACATACATACACACACATATCGTCACTATTATTGAAACTTCTTTCTCCTTTCAACAGAGCATGTCATAAAATATATATCATTTACATAAGAATTCACTCTAATGCATTGCACAAAAGAAATGTTTTGTTTAGCAAGAATCATTTTTAACATTATCTAAACCCACGCATTACATATCCTTATTGTTTAGATCATTACTCTTTAATATTATGGTTAAGCTTGTGAAAATCTTTCACCAAATTATTTTGTCATGTTCATTGATTCCATTCCTGCTTCATGTTATATCGGAATATGTTAAGATCATTTAAATATTTGTATATTTATAATTCACAATGATTCAGCTATATCTGAAACCATAGAAATGAACATAGTGAGACATTTCACAGTAGCGATCAGAGATATATTTGGTAGAGCTCATGTCGTAACGCTAATGTATCTTCTCAAATCATATCGCACAAAGGTCGTCTTTGCCCCTCACCCTTTGAATGCAGACAAATATAATAACCACAGGTCAATTATATGTTTGGATTTAATCAGCAGTACCGACCTCAAAAATAATTGGCTTGCGCAAATGGATGATCAATAAAAACAATAACATTATTTGTCCTACAAGTCTTTACAATTGAAGATAATTGAATACCATTGCAGATACAAACGTACGTACGTACACACACACACACACACACACACACACACACACACACACACACACACACACACAC
>NC_068981.1:121724791-121726117 GCF_001194135.2 Octopus bimaculoides | reverse complement strand
ACACACACACACACACATACACACACACACACACACACACACACACACACATGTATGCATATATGTATGTATGTATTCATAAACGAAGTATATGGTTAGCGTTATGATAACTATAAAGCTAAGCTCACATGATGCTGCATTCGTTGACATTGAAACGTTGGGTCTTTGAAATATAAACATTTCAAGTACTGGGATATATTTCTCGATAATACGCCTTTCTACAAATATTTGTTCATGTTAAAATTATAGAAAGTTTTATTATATTCACTGAAAGTGTAGCTCATTTTGTAAGAATATGTATGAATGCCTCTTTACTTTTGAGTTGAAATCTTACAGATATGAACCTTGTCTTCATATAATTCAATTTTTCATGGAAGCAGAGAAACAAGCAAAACAATTATAAGAACGCCTTATTGTATAAAACCAAAAGTTGATGATTAGATTGAAAAAAGATATTTCACGTGTTTCTAACGTTAATACGCAGCTTGATGTTTAGGAAAGGGATCTAATTGACTTTAGTACTTGACTAGGCTTCACTTTGGACGATTAGGAGCCAGTGGTGGGCCAACATTGATCGGTATTTACTCCTCAACATTACTGCTGAGGAGGTTAGTAAGATCTTAAAGGTTGATTTGGAAGAAGCTGGTACCTTGACTCTGGACACTTGCTGAAAGCTATTTTATCCCTCATAAAGAAAGATCTGTCTACTATATGTCAATGAAAAAATATTTTGGTTCATCATTGCCAAAGACGAACAATAACTCTCTCTCAGTAACATGTTTAGATCTTGACAAATGAGCACAAGCGTGTCCCACAGCTAATCAAAATGCGCAAACAGCACTTGTCGGACACATAATGTTGCAGGTGGATTCACTGAGATGCAGTTCCCTCTGGTGTATTCAGTATCAAATGGTAGAGCCTGGAAAGGGCGTTTTAAGACGGTGCACAGTTTCCGTAGTCGGAAACCAATCGAGAGGATCTGAAATGAAAGAAAATACTAAGTATCCAATTCGCAGAGGCTTAATGGAGGTGGATTTCATTAGGTTTGTGACTTTATTTGGAGAGGCTGATATAACTGTCCCAGGTTACTGTAATTTTAGTATATCATTACTATATAACTAATAAGCTACAATAAGTGATCTGTAAATTTCATTTTTCAAGATTGAAGGAAAGCTCTTTGAACACATTTTACTGAACATTGCTGACGAGCTGGAAACACCTACTTGACAGAGATGGAGTTCGGTACAGTTACTCACCCTTCCTACAGTCCAGACCTTGCACCGTATGAATTATGGTTGTTCTTAAACCTGAGGAAAAAGATGATGT
>NC_068981.1:121720649-121724359 GCF_001194135.2 Octopus bimaculoides | reverse complement strand
TATATATATATATATATATATATATATATTCACGCAAACGTGAATTCGACCGCTAGGTCGGAAAACATTATAGCAGTATCAGCGCCAACTTGTGGCTGTCTGAAAGCGCTCAACTCATTCAATGTTGTTAACTGTGTGTTAGTTAAAGCTACGACTTTTAAGTGTGTCCAGAGTTGCCTTTGTTAGGTATTCCTCATTGATAGCGGCTAAAAAGCTAGAACCGCGTTGGGGAATGCGGCAGATGGTAGCATTGGACAGATATTGTATTTTTACACATTTTTATCATAAGAGGGAAGTTTTTTCTCCATGGTAACTGAAGTGAATTTGCCTTTAGAAGTTGAAATATGTCACAAACATGTTCACTAACCTAAATTACGCTAATGCCAAAACACTACATAGGGCTGATACAATTGTAATATATACATACAACGGACATACAGATAGGCAAACAGATAGACACACACACATATATATATTACAGAACCTCTGAAATCTAAGCATGAGAATATCTTTGAAGAAAAACGATTAATATCAATGTAATCTTTACAAACCATGAAGCCACAACCATTTTCCACTTTAGTAGAATGAAAAACAACGCAGAATAACGAGACAAATGTATAAACATTCACAGAAAAACCATAAAATGTACGCATTCCAACCATCAGCTGCCAAACGGATATTAGTACAGTGTTTCGACACTTGGGCAGTACCATTCAATCCAGCGGCATCAACAGCGTTAAAAATATAACAACGGGCTTCTTTCAGTTTCCGTCTATCAAATTACTATCCTTTGGTCGACCCGGTGGCAGGCTGGCTTAGAAAAAGATACTTGCTCAAGGTGCCGCGCAATGGGAATGCATCTAGAACCATGCCGTTGGGAAGCCAATCCTTTTACCATACATTCACGCCTACGCCTGTATATGCATACATATTTATATATGGGCATATGTATGTATATGTGTGTAGTCATATCATCTCTTAAACTATATCAAATATGTATTCTCTTTAGATAGCCGACGAAAACAAGCATATTTCCGGAAATCTGAAAATGGTAATTGGTCTTAAATGATAGACTTTAAGATGTAAATGCCAAATGTTATTTTAAATCTACTTGTTTCTGAAAATTATGCATGCAAGACTTGTGAACAATATATCCATTTTATATTCTTTTCGTTACCTAAGTACTGAAACATTTAAATTAAATTTCGTAAATTCGGTTTACTATGAATATGAATATACTCGCACATTATCAATAATATATACGTAACGAGATAAAGCTGTAATCACTCACCCACCCGTATTTTATCAATAACATAACGTAAATGTAAATACAAAATATTTATCTGATTTTCATTCGAAAGATTGATTAACACATGAAATATTTAATAATACCAACAGAGAAGGTTGTTTTTGTCATTAAAGTGGATTATAATTATATATTTGTATGAATAATATGTCTTATTTCCAAGTCGTTTCTACATCAAGCTACTTATTTTCTTCATCCTAATTCTATTCATTTTCCCGATTTTCCTCTCTATTAAAGCATTTCATACAGAGTGTTTGATATTCGTTAGTTAAAGCAGTGGGAGAAGAGAATTAACATAACAATGACCTTAATTATCAAATACGTTGCGCAGTAATCTGTAGCAATTGTTGTTGTTTTTTCTCTCTTAGTTAATGCTCGTTTTCTGTTAACTCTGACATTGTATTCGCTTTCAGATGAACTACGCTAATGATATTTAAATCTAACACAAGCGAGCAATTCCCTGCCACTGTCTGTAATGTAACACCATTCCTTAGCCTAATATCATATTGGGCTACACAAGTTAAACGCCAAGAAAATGCATTAGATATTTTCGGTTTAGTTTTCCCATTTGTATTGAAGTGGATCTGCTTTTTTTATGTGAAAAAGATCAATATATAGTGCGATTGATCGGAGTTTTGCTTTCTTTATCTTCAATACTACAATTTATTTTGAGTTTTCAAATCCCAGCTGATTTCAGGTCTTTCTGCATTCGATGCTACATATGCAACACATGCAATTGAATGATAAACAGAAAGAAGAAAAAAATCTTCAATCTCAGCAGTGCATAGTTGAATTAAAAGTCATTGTATTAGGTTTTATAACCATATTTCTTCTTTATTCATAATATGCAATTCAGTTACATTGTTGAATAAGTGAATCACTCGGAGGCGTTTGGATTTCTTCCGTTCTGTTGAATATTGAAATATTTCTTTGAAATATTTAATGAAATTAATTGAAGGAAGTATTTACTGTTTTGATCGAACGAGTTTATATTATTGATTAAAAAAAGTTACATTTTGTATTTGCATGTCGGTATCTGTGTATCGCTATCACTAACTCACGTGAATACTCACATGCATTCACAAGCATACACACACATACATACGCAGATTATAATGAAGATCAGGATAATGACACTATCGATGATGAAGATGATGTTTACTTTGCTAGTAATAAAGATGACGACAACGACGACGACGACGACGACGACGACAATGTTTTTGTTGTTGTTGTTGTTGATGATGATAATAATGATGATTGTTATTATTATCTTATTAAAGTGCCACTGTTCCTGGTGCCGACGATGATGGTGATAAACTGCGGTGCTGGTGGGTATCTTAAAATGATTAAAAGACTTGTATGAATAGCGAATCAATGTCGATGAAGATATTGCAGAGCGTTTTCATTAGTTTGCTTAATATGACTTTATTTTTAGACTGTTTCCTGTTGTAATATAAGTTTATGTGATGGAACTGTGTTTTGCGGAATATTATGCCCAAGTCCATACGCAACTACTGTGCGACTACGTGACAGAAAGTTGCAAGGAATCTACACGAAATTAATTCATGTTCAAGTAACATAAATTCAAAAGCTGTGCAAGTTATTTATTGTCTTCAAGTAAAGAAACTGAACCATTTGCTTGTGTAAAGCGGATGTTCAAGATTCATTCGTCTTACATCAATCCTAAATGCGTCACACACATATAACTATCTATATAAATATCTTGACTGCTTGAGATAATAGAGGGCAATCAAGGATTTATCTTGCATATTATTTAAAGAAAGATACGTTATTTTGGAATGCAGCTGAAATAAATACCACTGGACACAACGAATCATTTCTCTTAGCCAATATTCGTGTTATTTATGCAATTTACTTAGTAAACAAATTGATCAAATATAGTTCTTTTTGTCTTCTGAAGGTGAAGTATAATTATTACTGAGCTGCTGCTGATACAGAAACATATATCTAAAATTTTATTTAACAGAATGTCGTTTTGGTAAATTCTTTCTTAAAATTTTCTCTGTTTTTTATTTGGAGGTGGTATCAATTGATATCCATCTATTGCCCTACTCTCTCTAGAAAAGGAAATAATTTCAATAGATCAAGAATTTATCTGTTGTTTAATGTAACCATCATCGTCCTTGTTACAAACAGATACATATGAAACAACACATACACACATACACGTACATAAATATTCGTTTCTACTCTAGGCACAAGGCCCGGAATTTTTGGGGAGGGGAACATTCGATAAGATCGACCCCAGTACGCAACTGGCACTAAATTTATCGACCTCGAAAGGATGAAAAGCAAAGTCGACCTCGGCGGAATTTGAACACAGGAACGTAAAGACAGAGGAAATACCGATAAGCATTTTGCCCGGCGGGCTAACGTTTCTGCC
>NC_068981.1:121714755-121719245 GCF_001194135.2 Octopus bimaculoides | reverse complement strand
ATATATATATATATATATACAAATATAAATGCATAGACAGATGCCCATTGTATTTATCAACACAAGCATAACATGATACATATTTTGCTTCTATATGTATATAAAGATATATACATGCATTTCTACATCTATACAAGCACGCGCACACACAGACGTATATTTCTTTGCTTGTACATATCTCTGCACATTTACATGTGCACATATATGTGAATAAACGCAGGATATTAAACTTATCCGTTGTTCAGGGCCTACTTAACACGTTCGGGAATTTTTGATGAATATGGAGTGAAACGGTAATCACCGCTGCTTCCTCGTTCACTACCACAAAATATCAGTTCTTGTGCTTATAGTAGAAATGTTTTTTTATCATTTGTAATAGTCCTTCATTAGCACAGTGATGATCTTAATGACACTGGATCGTTTAATTGACTCTCTATAAAGTTATGTAACCTCAAACAGACAGTTACTTCCGGAGGATTGTGCGTGATAAACATCTTCCTAATTATTCTATTAATATCTGTACCTCAGTTTTTGATTTGAAGAGGGTTGCTGTAATATATAACTACTTTGACCCACGTCATTGCCTTCATAATATTCCCCCCCCCCCACTTAATTCTGGTTCGAGCGCCTTCCAAATTACTCATTAGAAATTTCCTCTCTCATTTCTCCTTCCGTTGTCCTATCATCTCCAAGTACATGTATTCATCATGATTTCTGAGAGATCTAAATATATTGTTTCGTGGCAACTTTATATCATCAAAGTTTAACTTTTTATTTTTTATTCTTGATTAGCACTCCACACTTATTTATCCCAAACGGATTAGATTTAGCAAAATCCTAGATTTCTCTTTTGGTTAGTGAATCCAGGTCTTTTTTCCCTTTTTGCATACTTTTGAAAGCTATCTTTTATAAACAGGTGAATTATTTTCATCTTGGTTTTGGCAGATTTATATTTTTTCGTAGAATGTTCAATGCTATGACGAAAAATGATGAAGAGTGCAACTAGCCTTGAATAACCGACTGGGCATTTTCACATTTCCTAACGATTCCTTTTTGCATGATAGTTCTACTTCCTACTCTTACATTTTCCAAAGAAGTTGCTTATCCTTTCATTGATTAT
This sequence comes from Octopus bimaculoides, assembly GCF_001194135.2. Classification (NCBI taxonomy): domain Eukaryota; kingdom Metazoa; phylum Mollusca; class Cephalopoda; order Octopoda; family Octopodidae; genus Octopus; species Octopus bimaculoides. The sequence continues at coordinate 121,718,125 of NC_068981.1, read as the reverse complement.
GAGCATCCTGAGGTGCTCCAAGAAACAGCAGGCTGGAACACTGCCGTAATCATGTTTGTGGTCTACCCAACCAATAGATAAATTCATATTGTTTTACTCATTCCTAAATCTATATCCTGCTACCAATATACAGCAGTTCAGCATTTCCTTGAGTTCATGCTGCATCCTCATGCTTGCGAAAAGGTTATATACTTCATCCATTTGGGGGCACGTTAATAACTTCCAGAGAAAGATAAATACCAAAGCAAGTCTGTAATTAACTATAATAGTAGACATCTGCCTCAGGAACTAAACTTGGAAACATGTGGTTGGGAAGCAAACTTCTAAACACACATCCACACCTACTTTGATTTCCCTTTTCGCCTTCTATTTCCTTCAGTTATCTTTGTATCAAATGTGCTTTTGGAACTTGTTTGCTTTGTGTCAAATGTACTTTTTCTGCAGCGCGTCCTCATTTTCCCTCATCTTCTTTTCTGTGGTTGCATTTATCCTTCCAACATCTCTATTGAGCTTTTGGATTTAGCTCTCAAGTTTTGTTTCTAACAGAGCTTTGCCTCTTGCTTATTTGTGATATTTAATTCTGTGATATTTAATTTGATTTGTTTACATTTTAATTTTACAGTGCATTGACTTTTGACTTTTTCATTAAGATTCTTATGTGTTCGAGTAATCTTGTATAACATTGAATTAGTGTACATTTGAAGTATATATGTAGGTCCAAATATAAGTGGGTATGTATATATCTGTCTGTCTGTCGGTCTATCTCTCTCTCTCTCTCACACACACATACACATAGGTGTATATGCATATACATACACATATCAAGCTACCAATCTAGCTACCTGTCTAGCTATCTGTCAGCCTGTGTGTACATATATATATATATAGTCATACACACATATATATATACACACACATATATATACACGCATATATATTCATCCCCTGTTTCCCCCTCAACCCCCTCCATCCTATCTATCTATCTATCTATCTATCTATCTGTCTATCTATCTATCTATCTATTTCTCTGTCTATCTAATCTATCTGTCTATTTTGTTTTATCATTGTTTCCATTATCGGAGTGCAGTCAAGCTTGTGGACTGCGCAGGAGTGTTTTAGTCTGACACATCCACCTCAGCACAATTTTTAAAGGCTGGCGCTTATGTTATTGGTGAATTTTTACAGAACATCGAAATTGTGGATGCGTAAAGAACTGAACACCAGATGTTAAGAGGTGAGCGTGGGGAACAAATACAAGCGCAAGGGCCTGCACTACAGGCTTCCAACCGAAGGTGGATACAATCACAAATCTAAAGACACACTAACATAGATATATATACATACCTTCCTTTGGGGTCACCAATACACTATTATCTCTTCTTCTTTCTACCTCTCCTGTCAAACCTTTCTTTCTTAACCAGTCACCATGCTTGATCACTAAATCCACACGAGTTTTAGTCTCTGTTTTAGTCTCTGTTTATTTTCTCTTATTCCTTTCTGTTGAAGAGCGTAGGCTCGAAACGTAAGACTTTCTCAGTTTCCCGAGCTTGTTCTGTTTCCCTGCTTGTTGTTCATACACCTGTCTTCGTATTTTGTTTTTTCTGTAAATTTCAATTATATATATATATATATATATATATACGCACGCACACATGTGTGTGCGCGTATGCGCGTGCGTGTGCGTGTATGTGTACGCTTATGCGAGTGTGCGTATATGTGTGCGTATGTATGGCAGAGTGTATGCATTTAGGTATGCATATCTGGTAATAAATGTATAAAATATTCAGTCGCTAAGAACATCTACTTATATACATCATATGAAATCTCAACATTTAATTGATATCTTTGAAACGTACGTTCTTTCTGAATATTCAGCTCGGAAATTACTTTTCATGTATTTTGCTTTTCAAAAGGTAACTTTTGTCCCTTTTCCATTGAGAGAAAAGTAAAATGGTAACTTCAAAGTAATTTGTAGGTATACACATGTCTCTCTTACTACGCATGGATATTTCTTTTCCGAAATCACCTGAACAGTCTCACATTCTATATCTTCTAATAACTCCGTGAATGATACGTTTAAGCTCTACATAGAAGTTTGCAATGAATTTTATGTCAAGCTATATCGATACACTTATCATTTAAAAACTTTACGATGCATCAAAGTAATATATAGTTAGTCCTCATGTGTAAACACTTTTTATATTGTGGAATATCTTTGATTGACAAAAGCCTATTTTACAGACAGCTTTTCGAAGATGATAACATTTTTGTGCTGATGAAATTGATTAAATACATATTAAAATTATTGATCTGGTTATCTTGGATTTGAATATCTTGATTTTTAATTTATTTTCCTGGCACAGGTGTTCTGCACGTGTATGTCCCATGTGGCAGCCATCTTTGCATTCTGTGATCCGAGCATAGTTCAAATGATTATTAATCTCAATTTGCCTCTAGTGTCAGTGCTTATTATAAGTGCGAAACCGCTGGAAAGATCAAATGGTTTATTGATTGTATTTCAGATTAGAATTTTCGGCTAAGACGCTTTTCAGTTCAGTCACAGCAAACGTTTAATACATTTGTAAGTATTAATTTCTACAAATATAATGGAAAGTAGAGAGGTCATTGAAAGCAATAACACTGGAAAGATTTATTTAAGTAAACACTATTTTGTTTCAAAAAGTGAAGAGGAAATATATGTAACCAAAATGAAATTAAATTACTTTTACTCCTTACCATTTCAGACAGATTTTTTAAAGGGACAGCAAAAGTTATTTACAAAATGTAGTTGAAGCCTGTTAGGTTTTAAGTTCAAATCTCTAAAAAAATCATCAGTTTATCATAGCCACGCTATTGGTAAGATATGTTCCAGTTAGATATTGTATACTATGTAATCGACTATAATATTCCGATTAAAACGTCATGAGATGACATTGTTATAAAACTAAGAAATTGGTTAAGTTTTAAAACCTACAAACATTCATAGACGTACACTTAGAGCTAAGTTTAAAGAGGTCATGTGAATGACAGAGTTTATATCACCATATATATATATATATATATATATATATATATATATATATATATATATATATATATATAATGACATAAATAATATATACATATATGCATATATCCATACATATATGTACATACTTACATATATATGTATGCATACATGCATATATGGGTAAAGGATATAAAAAAAACATTAAACACAATGAGAAACGAAAACATAAAGACGTAGGCAGAAAACGAACTTTTTTCGGACAACGAATAAAACAAACAGAGAAACGAGACATGCAATATAAAGAATATTTCCCTTCTTCAGTTGTCCCTGTTCCATCTGCTCCGCGTTTCGAAGGCAAGG
>NC_068981.1:121713405-121714400 GCF_001194135.2 Octopus bimaculoides | reverse complement strand
GTGAAAGTGTAAACAAAATAGGACAGTGAGAAGAAGACAGTAAAAGCAAGACAGAACAGTGAAAACAAACGGTAAGGGCTTTTAGGTCAAGACGATAGAAAAATTATTATTTCGAACGCTAGTTAGATGTGAATGAGAGACAAAAAAATCACGTCTTCTTTATAGGAAGGCAGGAAATAGAAAGAAGGAATCCCTTTTGTCACGTGTCAGTGATGAGAGGGTCTAGGAAGAGGAGTGAGAGAGAGGGAACGGTGAAAGGAAGAATATTAATCATTTAGAGAAGAACCACCAAGATGCAGGCCAAACAGTAAAGGAGATCAGATACCATCAAGAAAAACGTACTCTTCAAAATACTGATTTAAAAATCCATATAATCCAAAAGAAATGTTTTTAATCCATAAAATCTATAAAACATGAGATTAAAAATTTAATTCAGTTTAGTAAATTTATAAAAAAGAAAGTGAATAATAGACTACGAGCATTTCATGGCTACATAATAGTGGAACAGATCTGTGAAATTTACAATAAATCGATCAAGATAAGTTCCACTCAGAATGCAGGCACTCTTCAGGTCTTGTAAATTCAAAAAAAACGTATCATAATATTTAAATAATGCTAATAAAATAAAATAGGAAAAGGTAGAAATATCCGTACTTTAGGAAAGTAATTATTAGTACGATACATAAAATGTCAAGGCTTTATAATAATAATCGTCTGTGTGCCAAACAAGAGCAGGTTTTGCAGCCACATCATCCAAACCGACCGAAATTACAAACGTAAATAAACGAACGAAGTTTGCTTTTCGAAGCGTTGAGATGTCTTTTTAGAAAGTTAAAGAAGTGATTTTAAATTCTAAATCGCAGAATAACGCTAATAATATAGCCTGAACAGGATAAACTATCCCTATTTTGCAGAGAAAAGTGTAGGTGGCTAGCTGCTGCGATTGAGAATTTAAAATCACTTCTTTAATATATATATATATATATATATATATA
>NC_068981.1:121707936-121712925 GCF_001194135.2 Octopus bimaculoides | reverse complement strand
GAAGAATTTCACTTGAAAAGAAGATATAAGATTGCCAGGTTTTTGTCTCTCTCACCAAGGTCAGCGGCTATCGGACGCCGACGAAGGGAAATAACCCTGAAATCCGGATCCGTTCGTGCTGCAGATGTTGGTGAGAGGGATAACTACCCTTGGCAAACAGGACACAGTCGTGTGTCGATAAGCCAGCTGGAGGAGATGTCCTCCTGGGGCTAAAAGCAACAGTAACATCCACCCCTAGGGGTCAGCCACACTTAAGTGGCAATATACTACACTTTATCGTGCAGTTACTGTTAATACTTCATTTAGAGAATTAACATTGCTTATATATATATATATATATATATACATATATATGTTTGTATGTATATATAAAGAAAGAAAGGGAAAAGATAGAGAAAAAGTGAGAGTTATATACATAAACCAACTTTGGTAGAATGTTCACACATCATATTGCACGATCTAATGAGGAAGCCTTTTTACGGCGGGTGACAACTCCTGATAAGAATTGCACCCACATTTTCCTGTATATGTAATATCCGAAAGAAAGAATCGCAATGTAGAGTCAGTAAAGTGATGTACACATTCCTTTGATGTATTTGGTAATGACATTTTGCATTAAGATTTTGAATTGAATATACGTTTGCTTCTAGTAATTATATGGTGTATATTTCAAGAAAAGAAATGAAAGTTTTTTAGAGTGAGGCCACATGGAAAATATTTTCAAAGCTTACGATCCAATAAACATTTTTGTTAAAATTATTTGGGCTGCCGCGGTTTCGGGTAAATGTTATTGAAACAATCGGTTTACCTGATTTCCTCAACACAAGAAAACTTTGTCATTTTTATTCTCTATCGATTACGTGTGTAACTTATATCTGATAGCGTATGCGACACTTTAAGTATCTACTACTTCATTCACTTATGAATGTGAAAACATTTACTGCTTAAAGTATACTACCAGGGGAATCTTTCATATGAACTGCAGTAATCTCTTTTGCTGTTTATATTAATATGAAATATTGATTCATTTCAGGCTACTGCGAAATGAGACTTTTTCTCTATTTTTCAATGCTGAGAAAAATAAATTTTGTATGTAACCTCACATATTCAAGAAAGTCGGTGAGCCGGATGAAATAACGGGATGTCCATAGATTTACAACACATCGTCTATTTCAATAATAACGACCTCCTGAAATAGTGTAGGCTTATAAAATCGCGAAAGGCATTGCAGATTTCAGCACTAAATGCAGAGTGTCATTTAGTTAAATGTATATGAGAATAGGTGAAGATATGAGTGAGTTATTAAGAAATTTCTTCTGTTATAGAGAATGAAGCAAACAGAAGGCAACTGTTAGCCAGAGATAGAGATAGATAGATAGAGAGAGAGAGAGAGAGAGAGAGAGAGAGAGTGAGAGAGAGAGAGAGAGAGAGAAAGGCGAAAAACAGCCAGCCTCACTCAGGGCAAACTGGACGCAAGAAGATTAAAAAACAGAAGATTAAAGAATATATTATTAAATCAATCACAAGAAATGAAACAAGATAGAAGAGCACAAGATGCAACATGTCATCTTGCATCTTGTGCTCTTTGGATATCTCTCCTTTGTGCAATGAGGCTCGAAAACGTCAAAGTGAAAAGGAGAACCTCATTGCACAAAGGAGAGATATCCAAAGACAGGGACTATGAGTAGACGACAGTTTCCTGTTATCCCAGCTTTTTCAATGACTATTAACAAAACAAGGGCAGAGCTTCAATAATATTGGCATCATTTTACCATCAGCAGTATTCAGCCATGGACAACTTTATGTTATATTGAGTAGAAGCATATATAGGATTAATATTAAAACGTTGGTAAAGAACCATTCAAAACAAGGCAAACTCATTGGTGGTAGGGTTTTCACTAGAGGAGTAAACAGCAGAGAGGAGAGATCTAAGAATGACAGCATCGCAAAGGCGGCAAGATTAAACGGAAGAGCAAGCAGCAGAGAGGAGAGAGGGTCTAAGAGAGAGAGAATGAGAAAGAGACTAAGTCTAGAGAACTTTAAAGGGGGTCAAGAGTGATAGGCACTTGAGAGAAGAACACACAACTGACAACTTGGTATCTTTTGAATCAAACAGATGAAAATGCCCAGAACTTGGATTATTCGGATATGCCGTACAGTTATGTTTACAATAAGCAGACTATTATATGGAATCATAGACAAAGAAAAGAGGAGGCGATAAAATCATCTCCAGACTGTACACTGTTAGCCCGAAGGATGAGGGACGAGTTTACTTTAGATTGTTGTTGTTGAACGTTCCTGGAGCTCAATGTTATGAGGATATGAAAACAGCAGATGGTGTAGTCTGCAACTCATTTAAAGAAGTTGCTCTCTTAAGAAATTTAGTTCAAAATGATGAAGAATGGCACAGGTGCATAGAAGAAGCGTCTCTTAATATGCCATTCAGTTAAGACAATTGTTTGCTTTCATTTGCATCTTCAACACCCCAGCTAGCCCAGCTAGTCCTTCACAGCTGTACCACCAATTTGCGGAAGAGATGATGAAAGAGTTCACAAGAATTAAAACTGGAAGCGTTACCATCCAGTGAGCATTAAATGATATTGAGTTAACACCGCGAGTACATGGGCTATGCTGCAGACATTCGCAGCATCCAGTCCCAATTGCAGCAGCCTTTCATAAAGTAACTGCTGATAAGAACAATGTTGAAGGAGTTGATATTGAGCGGCGCATTGCATCCTTCACTGAGGTTCAGTGTCAAGTCTATGAACATATTACTGCAGCCATCAATAACGATGAAAGACTGAGTAGATTCTTTTTCCTCGATGGCCCTGAAGGTACAGGAAAGACCTACCTGTACAATACATTGATAGCTTCTTTCAGAAGGCAGAACAAGTGTATCCTTCCCTGTGCTACTCCAGGCATGGCTGCTGATTTGCTCATTGATGGAAGGACTGTTCACAGTGGGCTCAAGCTACTAGTCCCATTGCCTGATAGTTCCACCTTTCACATGAGAATCACTTCAGAGTCATCTGAAAAATTAAAGCAGGCTCACCTTTTAATTATTGATAAAGCATCAATGTTATCATGCCATGTTCTGAGAGCCTTTGATCTGCTACTTAGGCAAGTAATGAATCCACCCAGACCATTCAGTGGAAAAGTGCGGCTACTTGGCTGAGACTTCAGACAAACTGCACCTATCATCCCAAGATGATCCAATGCAGCAGTAATTAAGTCTTTAGTTAAGCAATCTCTCCTCTGGCATTTCGTAACAAAACTCAGTTTAACACAAAATATGCGCATGGCTGGACAAGATGACATCATCAGGTGGCACTTAGAGGTTGGAAATGCAACAATGAAGGGCTGGAAGAAAACCTCATAGAAATTCCCTAAAACATGGTATCTACAAATAACATTGCTAGAGAAGTTTGGAGGTGGGGAGAATTATTACTTGACCATGATGAGGCAGTTGAAAGAGTGTCATCCACAATCATTTTGACACCTAAAAACAAAGATTGTCTTCACATAAACACCGATATAATGTCATTATTGCCTGGTGAGGCAACAATCTACAGAAACATTAACACCATTGTTGGAGAAAGTAATGAAGCTGTTATACATTATCCAGTGGAGTTTTTAAATTCACTGAAGCCCTCTGGGAACCTGAAACCAATGAGAGGTTTACTCAATGGAATTTTTCATTCATGGAAAAATACTTAGTGGAATTAAGAAAGGAGAGGTGGCCTTTATTTCGCGCATCAAGCGCCGTCCCAGTGAGACAACCCTTCCCTTTAGTATGAGTAGACGACAGTTTCCTGTTATCCCAGCTTTTGCAATGACTATTAACAAAATAAGGGCAGAGCTTCAATAATATTGGCATCATTTTACCATCACCAGTATTCAGCCATGGACAACTTTATGTTATATTGAGTAGAAGCATATATAGGATTAATATTAAAATGTTGGTAAAGAACCATTCAAATCAAGGCAAACTCATTGGTGGTAGGGTTTTCACTAGAAACGTTGTGTTGAAACACGAATTAAGATAAAGGTTGGTATCATTTAATATTATTTTCAGTATAATTTTCATGCCGTCATTTCTGACGGCACGGGAGGACTACCATAATGCTATATCTATCTATCTATCTATCTATCTATCTATCTATCTATCTATACATTATATATATATTTATATATATATATGCTCATATACTATAAAATAACATAATATAATAAATATATACATATGTGTGTACATACACACATAATACAGACATACAGAAAAAGAGTGGAAGGGATATGATCATACGAGTAGATGACAACTAAAGTGTACACGTAAAGAACTAGTCAGCCGAAAGCCTGTATGGAAATACTTGGCAGTTAAGGAATAATAGGTTCAATAATAACTTCAACAATATCAACAGTCAAATATTAATAAATGCTTCTTGTTTTATTGAGATCCAAATAATATCTATTTCCAAAGGTACTCTAAATTGGCTAGGAATGGCCACTCCTACATCTAATATTTCATGTTTCTGACAAAAAGAACAGAAATTGCCCTACAGGTGCCATCTCCAGTGAAAAGAGACATGCATATACAGAGCTACACATGTATATATACACATGGAAATGGAAGTTACATGACATACACCTACATAGAATAGTAAGAATTACATGACTTTCTCTTATATACGTTAAAAATCGTCAGAGACAATGCATCTGTTGAATTATTCACGCGCAAAATTAGTTTTGACTGACGAATAATATATACGCTGAACGTCAGACAGGCACGTATATTCATTTGCATATCTGTATCTGAGCAATTGTGTGTGTACGTGCACACACGTGTGCATGCATATGTGTGTATATGAGCAATTGCATGTATATATATATAAATATATATATATATATATATATATATGTATATATCTATGTATGCAGATATATATGTATATATACATATACATTGCATTATATATATATATATGCATA
>NC_068981.1:121705362-121705707 GCF_001194135.2 Octopus bimaculoides | reverse complement strand
ATATATGTATATGCATATATGAAGGCTCGTGAGGTTGTGAGTGTATTTCATGTTGATCCAGTCAACTCAGCTGTAGAAATGTGTTGCAACATCATTGGTGCCAAGCTGTATCGGCCTTTGCCTTTCCCTTGGATAACATCAGTGGTGTGGAGAGGGGAGTCTGGTATGCATGGGCGACTGCTAGCCTTCCACAAACAATCTTGCCCAGACTTGTGCCTCGGAGGGTAACTTACTAGGTACAATCCCATGGTATCCTCTTCCTATATATATATATATATATACACGTTTTATGTTCAATCTATCTATCTATCTATCTATCTATCTATCTATCTATATATCTACCTA
>NC_068981.1:121702837-121705284 GCF_001194135.2 Octopus bimaculoides | reverse complement strand
TATATATATATATATATATATATATATATATATGTATATATATATCAGATGTTAGGGCGATGACTAATCTCAAGTCAAGTTAGGCCAAGGTACCAGAAGGTAACCGTTATGGTATAATGGCAAAAAATCATAATCATCTCTTTCTTTGACACAAAAAATTCCCCCACTGATGACAATACACTTACTACGGACACGCGTATATTGTTCAAGTAATAAGACGCACTGTTATGCATTGTTAATGTAATAAGTGAAGCCTAATACAACAACAGTTGGTTAAAACAAATCACAGATTTAAATTTTCAGAAGACCTGCAATCTAATTCCTCCATTATTTTTACTGAATATCTTGAATTACTGAGTCTTTGATATTCCAATTAACTTTCAAACACTTGCTTGCTTTAGTATATCCAGAAACTGCTTCTGAAAGTTTCTGGTAGGCCATGCTGTCAAATCTTTGGTCACAAAACCAGATTTCCATCCTGTTTTCGCTCATAAAACAACTCGCGTCGTTGACTTTTTCTCTACATTGTTGCAGAAGCATGTATGTGAGGATGGCCAAGATTGCTCGTGAATTCCAACATGTAGTGTCAAGTTTAGGAATTTTTCTAAACTTAATTTCTGGGAAAAGGCTTTGTTACTGATAAAATCTGAAAGCATGACAAAGTTCAAATAAAAACTTAAGTTCATCTCTCCAACCTGGATTATTATCTATTTCAAGTTTTGCTTCACCTTGTTTCCATTCTGCCACCAAATCCTATTTTTTTTTTTTTTATTAAATCGTCTATGAACGGATATGATATATTTGGTGATGCAGTTTTTCCTTTCAGCGTATCATCCATTATATGTTTTAGGAGGCAGTCTAACACATGATGTTAGCAACCGATGTATTGAGGTGCAGGATATCCATGCTTTACAAATTCATTCTGAAGTTGAATGACCAATCCAGCATACTTTCCTGTATTTACACTACATATGTCTGTGATGATCATTTTGATTGCTGGCCACAATTCATAATCATCCAAAACTTCTTTTAGTCCTTGAAAAATGGTATCTGCTCTGCCATTCGTCAGAGTTAGTGCTGCTAATATAATTTCTCTTGAGTTGTTTTTCACTACAACTTGTCTTTTTTTACCCTTCATAATCTTTCCATCAAAATGGAGCACCCGTAGGTCATTTAAAAAAATTTCTTTTAGTTCCTACTTCATCTTAGCAGTTTCTCTTATAACAGCTTTGTACATTCTTGACTGTGACAGAGGGGGGGGGGGAGAATTACCTCTTCCTCTCTCAGCTGTTTGCAAACATTGGCTGCTGTATGACTGCTTAAATTCTTTTTTTATCAACAAGTTCATTGCTGTCTAAGTTGAGCGATGTTGTTGTTTAGAGATGCCAACTTGTTCGTCTATTGGTAATGTGATTTCATCTGCAGAATCAGAAGTGGGGATTTCTGATGATGATGATGATGATGATGATGATGATGATGATGTATCTGCGAAAAGTGGGGTACATATTACTATTTACTATTTACTATTTTACTTGTTTCAGTCTTTTGACTGTGGCCATGCTGGAGCACTGCCTTTAGTGGAGCAAATCGACCCCAGGACTTATTCTTTGGAAGCCTAGTACTTATTCTATTGGTCTCTTTTGCCGAACCGCTAAGTTACGGGGAGGTAAACACACCAGCATCGGTTGTCAAGCGATGTTGGGGGGACAAACACAGACACACAAACACACACACATATATATATATATACATATACATATATACGACGCGCTTCTTTCAGTTTCCATCTACCAAATCCACTCACAAGGCTTTGGTCGGCCCGAGGCTATAGTAGAAGACACTTTCCCAAGATGCCACGCAGTGGGATTGAACCCGGTACCATGTGGTTGGTAAGCAAGCTACTTACCACACAATGCATACAAAAAAGATTTGTGCAATATTTGCGATTTTATTGGCCCGTTACTTTACCTGCTTCAGCATATGGAAGGAACGCTTGTGAAGTTGAAGCTAACACTCTTGATGAGGAAGGTGTTCGCTTTGAAGGATGAGCCATGGCTAATCGAGATGTAGCGTAGCCACTTGAATTTGTGTATTGAAAAAGTGTTTGTCTTCTTTAGATAACGAGTTACTATGTTGATTAATAATGTGAAACCAATCTTTGGTTCCGGACGTTTTAAATGGGTAATTTACTTTGTCAACAGAGTATTTACTTTTCTTACAATAGTCTTCAGTGTTTTTGCACGGAAAATCAAATTTTTTCCATAGATTCTTTAGTTCCTGAGCTGATTCATTGCATGTCTGGATTTTTAAACTTTTGCTAACGCATCAATGAACACTCCCCATGTGTGTGAGCATACTTGTGCTTGTGTGTGTGTATGTATATGTATGTATGTATGTATGTATGTATGTATGTATGTATGTATGTATGTATGTATGTATGTATGTAT
>NC_068981.1:121701302-121702633 GCF_001194135.2 Octopus bimaculoides | reverse complement strand
CCAGGAGGACATCTCCTCCAGCTGGCTTATCGACACACTTCTGTGTCCTCTTTCGTCAGGAAATAACCCTGAAACCCGGGTCCGTTCGTGCTACAGATCACGATGAGAGGGATAACTTCCCATGGCAAAACAAACAGGACACAGAAGTGTGTCGGTAAGCCAGCTGGAGGAGATGTCCTCCTGGTGCTAAAAGCAACAGTAACATCCACCCCTAGGGGTCAGCCACACTTAAGTGGCAATATACTTCACTTTATATATATATATATATATAAACACATGATAAAAACAGAAGAAAGAAATCACGAGAATCTTTATTCACGACGATCGTTTCAAGCCATCTTGCATCTGTCCCTTGCGGGTAGGATACTATATAACTGGTAGTGGAGCATCCTTCAGAATAGGTGTTTCGCTTAAGGTGTTCTTTTAAAAAAGATAACTCGCTCAATAGACTGGGTCTCGTTTGGTTCGATTATATAGCATGTTGTTATTGTCAGCAGTTTGTTGGTTATAAGGACAACGTATGGATAGAGTTTCTTGGTTATAAAAAAATAATGGGCCTACATATAGTTAGTAATGACTAAACGATACACATACACGTATACCAGTGGTCTCGTTGACATACATATCCACGCTTACTCTGTTAAGGAGATGTCGTTGATTACATAAATAACTAAAATAATCTTAATAGAGGCGAACAAATATAGGGTGTGTTGGCCTGGCTTGCTTCTCGATCATGCCTCTAGAGCTGAGAGGGTCGGTGAAGTGGGGTAAAAGACTTATTGAACCTAAAATTCTAGGTTGTGCAATCGCCAGTGAGGTGAATACTACTATACCTGGTCGAGTATGACGGTACCGCGGCGAGCATGGACGCTGCAGATGCGAACCCGGGTGACTGCTGATACTGCTGTTATTTTGCATAGGCAATGGCCAAGGATGGTCTTCTTCGGTGAGGGGTGGTCAGTCATATATTTGTATATGTGTCAAAGATTTTAGAAAAATTCTTGTTACAAACGCAATGTTTCAAATAAAAAAAAAAATTCTTGATTTAAAAATTATTAATTAAATAAAGCTTCTTTTAAATAAGAACTGGATTATATCTTACATTTGGTCTGTGCTTATCTGCAATATTCAAAAGAATTTTTTTTAATATAATAAATAATATTTAATTTGACGAAATCATTTTACACCCACTTATACACCCACACATGTATGTCTGTATGTACATAGCTACACGCACACACTAACACAAACACATGTATCTACCTATCTATCTATATGTATGTATATATATGTATGTATATATATATATATATATATATATATATATATAT
>NC_068981.1:121699631-121701151 GCF_001194135.2 Octopus bimaculoides | reverse complement strand
TATATGTATGTATATATATGTATATGTAAATATATAAAAACAAAAAGATAAAGAGAGTAAAGGTAAGGTTGGAGAAGTATTTTATGGATAGAGTCTTACAGCTGTTTCTGGGAAGATCCAGTACTTCCCTTCATCGGAGACAGAAAAAATAAAGTAATTTGCCAAGAATTATCTTTTGCATCGAAGGTCGGCGATTGTCGTACGCTGCAGAAGGGAAATAACCCTGAAACTCGAGTACGTACGTATCGTAGATCTAGATGGGAAAGATAACGCCCCTTGGCAAATACAGACAGGACACAGATATGTGTCGATAGCCACCTGGAAGAGATGTCCTCCTGGGGCTAAAAGCAACAGTAACATCCTCCCCTCGGGGTCAGCCACATTTAAGTGGCAAATATACTTCACTTTATCGTGGAGTTACTGTTAATACCTCGTTCTGAGATTTAACATATTATTATATCCATAGGCGGATATTTTTAGTATGAATTGGTAAAGAGTGCGATGTGCTGAAAAAAGAGAGAACAGTACTTGAAGTGTAGTTTCATTCCAGTGGTAAATATCCGTGTAGAAATCCGTGCAAAGTAATCCATGTGTGGATAATCCGGAAATTTATGTTGGAGCAAAAGTTGATATAGCATGGATAGCAGAGGTATATATATTCCATATTGCGATGGATTTTTGCTTGTTTACTTGAAGAATGGCCAAGTCAAGTGAAAAGTGAGCGGTAATTAGGTCAAGTCATGAAGATAGAATGTGAAAGGAGATAGAGGAGAGATAGAGGAGAGATAGAGGCGGAGGATGGTAGCGATATATTTATGGTCAGTTGGTCTTAACAAGGTAGAGGGGATGAGCATATAGAGTGAAGGAGGAATAGGGGGGGTGAGGTTAAAAGGTCTAGTGAGTAAGAAGGAATGCGTGTGTGTAGTATATGCGTGGTGGGGGTATGAGTGATAAACCAAGGACAGAGATAAAGGGAAGGGATGGGTGGGAAAGGTTAGGGTTAGGGTTAGTAGTATCATATTTTAGGATGCTGCCAAGCCTATTTATAGATGGTGGAAAGGGATTTAAAGAAGTGACGTAGTCTGTATACGTAGGTGGTGTTCTTGTGAATTTGAGAATAGAAGAAATAGATTTGGTGGTATATGTATGGTGAGATGATCGAAGGGAATAATCCTATTCAAAAGATGGTGAAAGATGGATGTTTTTGTCAGGTTGAATAGGTTGCCTGTGGGGGGTTGAGTGGTTATGTTGCGTGATCGTTTGTGCAATTTTGCTTGTGATAGAACCTAAATGTGTGAAAAGAGCGGTGGTTGAAGTTGCTAAACACTTCGTTATATCGATTAAGTAGAGTGGGAGAATTGTATTTTAAAATATGGAACGCCTTCGTTAGGCAAAGCTTGCAATTGGAGCGCTGGCCCTGGTATGGAGTTCCAGAATATAAGATGGACCATTTTAAGGTGTATTGGGTATTTTTGTTTTTGAGGTGATGAATATGATTGGCTAATGTTGTAGATTTACTG
>NC_068981.1:121693873-121698783 GCF_001194135.2 Octopus bimaculoides | reverse complement strand
TATATATATATATATATATATATATATATATGGGCAATTGTATGTGCTACATGTATTGCTAGTTCTAAAGTAACGATAGTAGATATTGTTCGGTAATGCCACATATGTCTGAAATTATTCCATCATCATTACTCTCCATATCTGTTGCAGCCTTTCGAGTTCTTTATTTGATAAAGATTATAATTTTAAACCCAAGTAACTTTCACTCAAATCTGAATTAAATGTTGTATACAATTCTATAGAAATACGGAGCCAGAATAAGAATGTATGTTACATATTTTATTCAACTTTGCTGCAACATTAAAAATGTTTGGCGCATACAATAAAGTGTTTGTCTGGCAGGATACACATACACATAGATTGTCTTATTTATTGTTACTCAGTAGCTAAATGATATATTATTTTATATTATAGCAGCGACGAGCTTCTACTCATTTTACATCTACAAGATTTTATATATAGATATTTAGGTGACCTGCGACTATTGCACAACACATTTTTCGAAGATAGCGCGCCAAAAACCTGAACTCAAAACTCAAACGAGCGGTCTTACATTTATCACTCTAAAGTTTGCTCTTCGAAGTTTTGAAAAATTTTGTAAACAGCTAATATAGAATTTAATTTTTTGAAGAATAATTTATTTTGAGAAATAATTTATTTGCTTTAGGAGCAAATATTTAATTAGATGTTTCTGATAAACCAAAACATGCTTCACTGCATTATTGATGGCGAGATTTACGAGGAAGCGTCTGTATAACTTGCTGAGGATGAAATATCAACAGGATGATGTAATTAGAGGTGCACCGTTTTTCTTTTTTGTTTTCTCGTTGATGCTTAGATTATACTTTGATTTACATCACCGAATGTAGGAGAGGAAGAAGGTTAGAAAGTAGGAGAAAAAAGTTAAAAATTTTAAGAGAAATAAAGAAAGAAGGAAAGGGTGATATGTAGATGGTTAGATAGATAGTCAGACAGTCATGAACAAAGACTGACATTCCAACGGAAAGGTAGACACAGGTATTGAAAGATAGGCAGAAAGAAGGAAAAAAGGGAGAAATAGGTAGATAGATATATAAATACTTCTCATCTCACAGACATGCATGCATATATGCATACATATTAACATACATACGTACGTACGTACACACACATTCATGTATACATGCACACAGATATACATACATAAAATCCGCTATGCCTTTCAATACCGAATCGTATCAATTAGGCAACTGTTCTACTGAACATACATATAAACATTCTTATATATGTTTGTATGAATGTGCTTTCATGTGTTTTGCAAATGTCACATAACGAGTTTCAATACCGTAACATTAAGCTTTATATCTATTGATGTATCACTGATGAAAAGATAAGCTGAAGGAAAAGTATTAATTTGATGCAATTAATCACAATACAGTTTGGGTATGCAGTGACGTTCGCAGATTTAACCAGATGAAATTAAAACTCAACAGTAAACGAAAATATATTTAATGGGGAATGGTCTCTACCAACCGGACAGCGGCAGTATAGTTGCATTTCTTACTATATATCGAACCAAATTCCTAAAGTAATTCATAACATGACTACTGATATCTTAGTAATATTCTGCTTAATGTCAAAGTTTCATCGGTTTTTAACTACAGGTATAATGATGTTAACTAAATGATGATTAACAAAATAACTGTAATAAACACTCTGATATTAAATAAAGAATGAAGAGAAATACAGTGATTAGATAATCAATTCCTTCTAACCAGATGGACGCTACACAGTTACTATTTACTTCATCAATAAGCGTCAGAACAATATTTCCACTGTGAATTAATAATGAAGTTCAAAGACGGCCAAATCTATACGCTGTTATAAATAACCTCATTACACATACGCGCGCACACACACACACACACGCACACTGTCACACACACACACACACACGCACACTGTCACACACATACACACAGACACACACACATTCGCCCCCGCCACATGTACATAGACTTCGTGTATGTATCTGACGTGTGTGCATATACATGAATTCTTGTTTGTTTGCGTAAGTATTCATGTATGATATATATGTGGATATTCGATAGAAACAACGTATCTGTCTTTTCAATGAATCACACATATACACATATACAAATGCGCACACACACACACACACACAGACCTGCTTGCTTAGTGATTCTATCATCTGACTTCTGTTTCCCTGATTTACTAGAAACATTTCGCTGTTGAAATTCAGTCATGTATTTAAAATAGACATGTTATTCATTAAGACTTTAGTCTGTTCTTCACTTGATTATGCAATGTCAACACGGTCAAATACCTTTCTAAGAATTCAGTTAAGAGCATCCTTAGCACTAATATAGGCAACATATGCAACTACTCATCCATTATATGCAATTCCAACATTGCCATTAAAGGTCTTTGTTATTTCATATAAATGCGGGTTTATGCTTCATCAGTTTACCATCCTCAACACGCGCACATAAACATGTACACGCACGAACACACACACACACACACATACACACACACACACACACAAACATACACACACACACAACAAAGTGTGCGTGTGTGTGAGAGAGAGAGAGAGAGAAACAGAGGGAGAGATAGATAGATAAATAGATAGACAGACAGATAGGGTGAGAGAATAACAGAATGAGAGCGAGAGAGAGAGAAAGAGAGAGAAGTAGAGAGAGAGAGAGAGAGAGAGTTGAATGATTCGAGTGCTGAAGGAACGACGAAGGAGTCTTGTCACTAAACTTGATGGGTCTTTCATTGTCGCTTCGATATCTTGCTGAACGCTCTTTCACTTGTATGTATAGTACTTCATCTTAGTCTTGATGTAAACTACTGTTTTTCTCATGCTCCTCACATTTGTCACATAGAGCAACGGCAGACGAAAGTATAATTGGCTATCTGCTTGTCAATGTAATAACTGTAAAGATGAGAAGTTGCTCCGAGTTAAACCAGTTGGTGTAACTTGTCTCTTACGATGGTCATCAAAATGTGTATGACTAATTTTACCATAGAATAAGCTATGTAATATTATGATACTGCGTATATATTCAGGTATTTATGCTACTCGGATTTTCATAAGCATTTCAGATCATAATAAATAGCTTCAATCAATGTATTGTAGTCTTGCTTTGCCACCACATCTACTGATGTCTTCATATAAAGTTAAAACAATATCATGAGGCTGGAAGTTTGTAATATATGAAAGATTTGACAGCAATTAATAAGAGTCCAAGCAATCTCGGTGAAGCTCCTCGTTGGCTCGTCTTTTATTGGTTGGTTACGTAACGACCACGCCGGTTGCGATGCTGTTACAGCGGATAATATTTCACCAGCTACAAAATCGTTATACAGAAGGACAAACTCATGTCTCATAAGGAGGCAATACTTTTCAGATATATTTTGGAAGCTGATGAAATTGTAGCACAATGGGCATTTTCAGTCACAATGAAAATTCCCATCTTTCATCTTTAGGGGCTCTGCTTTCAAGAATTGTTAGCAGAACAAATCGACCCCAGTACTTTTTTCAGTCTGATACTTATTCTATCGGTTTTCTTTTATCGAAATGTTAGGTTAAGGAGACGTAAAAAAAATCTAAAACCAGTTGCCAAACAGTTGTCGGGGAGAAACACACACGAAAATACACACACACACACACACACACACATATATATTTATGTGTATATACATATATGTATATATATATATGTGTGTGTGTGTGTGTGTCTGTGTGTGTGTGTGCGTGTGTGTGTGTGTGCGTGTGTGTGTGCGCGTGTGTGCGTGCGTGCGTATAACAAAAAATTAGATTCAGATGAATTAGGTACTTAAGTTGAGGCACTAGAATTTAGTACTGTAATATCCATACAATTACAAAATAAGGTGATTAAAATCAAAATAAGCAAGAAGGATATCCAGAGGTAATGCAGTACGATCGTTTCAAGCCACTCCCTTTAATTGAACAATGCAATAATTACATCATTTTAAATGCAGAGCAATCCTCAGACGCATAAAGACATAGAATTAAATTAAACTAAATTAAAGTAAATCAGATGGATACATTAGTATAATTTTATCTAAAACCTCCAAGAAAGTAAAGAGATAGACAAAGAACAGGCTGCCTTCACATCAGATTAAAAGGTATCAGGAAGAAAAGACTTGTTAGAGATCTAGCTTGTCACTGTTTTTTGGGGTCAGTTTTAATTTATTGTCTTGTTTATCAAATTTTGGTATATCAAAGTCTAAAGCCAAAGCACAACCCTATATTATATTCTAAGGCCTAAGAACAACTCTATATTATGCATTTAACTCTAAATTTTAACTTTATGCAATATGACAATATTGTTTAAAATTATTTTAGTAATTACTATAGGGTTGTACTTTGACCTTAGACTTTGAAATACCAAACTTTGCTAAACAAGACTATAAATTAAAACTGACCCCAAAAAACAGTGACAAGCTAGATCTCTAACAAGTCTTTTCTTCCTGATACCTTAGTAGCTTTTAAGCTGAAGTGAAGACAACATGTTCTTTGTCTATCTCTCTACCTTCTTGGAGGTTTTAGGTAAACTTATACTAATGCGTCCATCTGTTTTAATTTAATTCAATTCTATGTATGTATGCAGCTGAGGATTGCTCTGCATTTAAAATGTTGCAATGATTTTATTATTCAATTAAATAGATTTGTTTAAAACGATCGTACTGCATTACCTCAGGATATCCTTGTTGCTTATTTTGAATTTAATCACCTTATATATGCACACAAACACAGACATACATACACACATACATACATACAAACATACATATCTCTCTCTCTCTCTCTCTCTCTCTCTCTCTCTCTCTCTCTATATATATATATATATATATATATATATATATATATATAT
>NC_068981.1:121691705-121692934 GCF_001194135.2 Octopus bimaculoides | reverse complement strand
TGTATTTATATATATATATATGTATGTATACGAAAGTTGGTTTGAAAATGCAATTTTAAAGATGTTTATTCACTCTATCGGTTTCACTTTTTTAGAAAAAGATTGTTAAAAGTAAAATGTAAAGCTTTGTATAAGCTTTGTTGTGTTAAGTACTGTGCGCATGTGTGTATGTGTTTGTTCGCGTGTGTATGTGGTTGTTCGTGAGTGTGTGTGTCTCATTCTGAGTATGTATGTATTGCTCTTGTGGTGTGTGTGTGTGAGCAACCGTATGTATGTGTGAGGGTGCATATGTATGCGTGCGTCTGTGTGTGTGCGCGTGTATGTTTGTGTTTTGCGTTGGTGGGGATGTTATGTGTACGCGAACAAACACATACACACACAAGCGCACATACAACACCCTAACAAATATTAATCACACACACACAAACGTGCACACATATACACGCACCACCCTACCAAATATAAAACATATACAGACCCATATATACACACGCCACAATAAACTCTGGGACCAATCAAAAACGGCTAACGCACACAGACACAAACACATGCATATGCTCACACACACATAGAGACGTGCACAGAGACACACACACTCACACCATTTTGACCTCTAAGAGCATTCCTAAAAACCACTGAACCATGACAGACTAGCCAGAAACAAAAGAATCCTTTTAATTCTACATTGCTCTTCCTTCCCCCTACCACCAACTAGCCTCCCACACTGTCCCTTAAAATAGCAAACATTCCTTAGCTACACACAAGAGAGAAACATGTTAAAAAGATGGGTCAGTTCCTCTCCAACTTTCTGTAAATTCTTAAATATATCTCCTTCTGTTTATATATATACTACCAAACACTTTTTGTTTAATACTCTCTTTTAAACTTCTTCTTCTTCTTCTTCTTCTTCTTCTTCTTCTTCTTCTTCTTCTTCTTCTTCTTCTTATTATTATTATTATTATTATTATTATTATTATTATTATTCAGTAGTTTTATTTTTATAACGTGCTTTCACTTCACTACCGAGCGCAGCTCTGTGCGCCTTGGGTATGTGCTGTGGTTTGCTGTGGTGCTCTTATGTTTACTGTATTGAAAGTGTTTTGCGTAGAATGTGTGCAGTACCCAGTAGTGCAATTTTCTGTATGTTATATATATTTGTAAGTCCTGGTGTTTTTGTTATGTATTTGTCTGAATATTTTTTTTATTATACCTAAGGCACCTACTATGAT
>NC_068981.1:121686912-121689495 GCF_001194135.2 Octopus bimaculoides | reverse complement strand
TATATATATATATATATATATATATATATATATATATATATATATATGTATGTATGTATGTATGTATGTATGTATGTATGTATGTATGTATCTATGTATGTATGTGTGTGCGAGCGCATGTGTGTACATATCTATACATGTATTTGAACCAATGAATAGAAACAAGTTTGCTCGAAACATTAATATTCCCTTTATAGCACAACCTCATGAAAGTCATTTACATTTCCAACTGGATACCTACGATGACAGTCGATCCTTCGGTTGCCATTGCTATTCTCTGTTTTCATATATGAGTAACTTTCATAATAGTGACTAACTAAGATTTGAAATTAATCTGAGCCAACGATATATCACTCATAAGTTAACCAGTGGTTTGTAATATAGCTAATTAAGTAATATGGTCTATGACATCTTTCATAACATTTCTTGTAGAGACATTGGTAAATCTATACAAGTAGGAGATTGTGTATACATACATACACACACACACACACACACACACACACATATATATATATATATACATACATATATATACATATATATATGCATATATATGTATATATATGTGTATATATATACTTATATATATATATATATGTGTGTGTGTGTGTGTATGTATTTATGTACATGTGTTTGTCTATGTTTAGGTCTGCATTTATGTTACGTACATATGTCTACAGAAAATTTGGAAGATATCCAATTAGGAAGTAGGCATATTATTTTATTAGTTAGTAAACGATATTTCTCTGGGGTTATTATTCCGAACATATTTTAGAGCAATACTGGAAGCTATATTTCTATACACATTTAACTATGTGATAAATTCTATAGTATATAAATATTTTCAAATGTATACTGCTTGTTAAATTTCCATATAATAATAATAAAAATTTCTATACGTTTCATATAAATCACTTGATATACTAAGTATCTCAATTTAATTTCCCTTAGCGTTTTGGTTTTGCTATTATATATACTGTTTGTGTTGTTGTTGTAAATATTGTAAAAAATAATTATGCCAGGTTTTTAACAATTTTGATATTAAGTTTTACTTTCCTAAATTCATGAGCTCATTCATTTTTAGGGACAACATCAATAAATTTTACACCTTGAAACTTATAACTGTTATATCTGGTATTATGTTATATTTTATTGTTTGAAACTGTAGTAAGGTGTAGAATTTGGAATTATACTGTTTCGTAATAATAACTGTGCTTGTGTAAGAGTGTGGCTGTAGGTATGTCTGAGGATTGGCTGTAATAACTGTGCATTATACCGATTATTTGTATGTATGAATATATGAATATAGATATATACACAATATTATATATATATAAATATATACACAATAGTCTATATATAAGTATATACATAATATTGCACTCCTTTGTCAGATTCCATATCACGATGTCCATTACCAGATTGTGTTTGTATTTTTCTTTTTTCTTATTCGCAGGTAACCTTTGAAAGAATACAGCAGAGCTTCAACAACGCTCAAACCATAATCGTTTAGTTACATTTATATTTGAATGATTAAATATGCAATACGCCATTAATTTTGTGATTCTAGAGGCTGTGAACTTTGGAAATTTGATCCGGTAGGTCAAACGACCATTGAAAAGCTTCCTCGTTCGCTCGATCGATTTACATTGCTGAGTTGCATCGGATAAATCGTGCAACATTTATGAATCTCTTAAAAAGGAATGAATATTGCGATATGTGTTTCTAACCTTATTTATTTCCAACATTTGCTTTCCAAACGCTTAATCGCAGTACGAATCTAGTGAATAATTTTAAAACATAAACACCAATCTCCCGATATAGCACCAACACCTGGATTTTGTTGAGTAGTATCCTTTTTTCTCGAGTTGCGTCTTAAAGAAACGCAATGAAAGATTCAAACAGAACAATCGTAAAATTAATAATTGGGTCTTTGATACTTTTTAAATGTAATCTACTATTTATTATATCATATTAATTTATTGTGTCCGATATTTTTACGGAAGTTTCTGTTGATTATGTCCACCGCAGTATATTTCTGATGCTTTCCTAATCTCCTTGGAAAGGCTGAATCGCGAGTTTGATCTCAGAGTGATTTAAATGTGCAACGTAAAGAGAAATACATACATAATGAGAGGCATTTTGAGCAAAGCTCTTGTTATATCGCCGCTTTACGAACCTTACTTAAGAATTGTAGCATAATACAGACACAAGGACACACACTTTTAGTGACAGCATAGCCTGAATAATCACCATCAATAGTTCAATGATACAGAAGGATAAGAAGCAAAGGTGGTCCCGTTAGCATTTGTACTCCGAATGTAAAGAGAAATCAAAACTCCGTTTTACGTTCTGCACTGCAATATTCAACTAACAACCACTCTTTATACCTCTACAAACATGTACGCCATGCAATTTAGTGGAGGGAACAGACGATGATATCAGGCCAAAACATACTGATATAATTTATTTATTTAATATCATATTGGTGACACTGAAAGAGGTATATGTGTGTGTGTATATGTGTATGTATATATATATATATATATATATATATATTTATATATATATATATATATA
>NC_068981.1:121682420-121686618 GCF_001194135.2 Octopus bimaculoides | reverse complement strand
TGTGTGTGTGTGTGTGTGTGTGTGTATTTACATATATATCCATAACTATCCAAAACTTCTTTTGAAAAACAATCTAAACAATGGAAATAATTGAGAGATTTTGGTGAAATATTTTATTAATGTATAGTTACATTCATTGGATGACATAATCAACTCATCAACTAAACAAATCTGTGAGAAATCAAAGAAAATCTCTAAATCTTAGACTCATCGAAATATCCGCCTCTGGCCTTGATCACTGCGGATCTTAATCTGGGCTTCGTTCGAGCAACCGAAGAATATATTCACTGGTATTTTGTCACTCCTTTTGTAAGAGTGTTCAGAGGGTTCTTGGTTGTCGGCATTTGACTCTGCAGTCCAATTCATCCCACACAATGTTGATGGGATTATAATCGAGGGATTGGGCTGGATATTCCATTACAGTCAGGATTTTTCATCTATTTTCTAATGTAAATAGTTTTTGCATAGTTTAGAAGTATGTTTAGTATCGTTAACCTACATCAGCACGAAATTATCACCGATCAGCCTCGTCCTAGATGGTATGGCATGACGCTGGAGGATACAGCGATACCCATTTTGGTTCAGTATTCTTGTTAAACGATAATTAGCCCGAACACTATGGCCTGCAAAACACCCCCAGATCATCACACTTCCCTTATCATACTTTACAGTTGGAACTATACTGCCAGGAGTCATCCCTTCACCAACTTTTTGCCTCGCATAAACTCTATGCTGGGATCCAAAGATTTCAAACTTTGATTCATCAGTCTAGAGGATTCGTTTCCATTGATCAACGGTCCAAGTTTGGTGTTTTCTGGCCCATATCAATCGCTTGCATCGAAGTAACAATGAGTCTTCGCTTCACGGTTGTAGGAGACACGTTAATTTCGCCGGCTTCACATACTTGTGCAGTGATTTCATTTGCTAGCAAGCGCTTATTTCAAAGACAAGTGACTCTGAAGAACTTATCCTGTGATTTAGAAGTCACTTTTGGACAACCTGACTGCGCTCTGTCGTTATTCTTTCTTATTTCATCATACCGTACAATAGCAGAGCAGACGGCAGTGCTGGAAACTTTAACTTTTTCGGCTATATCTCGAAAAGAATATCCTTCACTATGTAATGTAACAATGCTTTGTCTCTTTTCAGTTGATAAATTACTGGTTTTTCCCATTTAGGTTGATTTTTAGGAATTTCACTAATTTGACTTGTTTTTAATAATTGAACCTGAAAGAAACAATAACACAGTTAACGCAGTAATTAAACGGTGTTATCTCAACCTACAGCACGTAGGGAGTGTAAATAATCAAAATGTACTGCAACATTGTCAAAAAGTGGATGCTAAAATGCCTTTGTCAACATTCCCAAATAGGCTTGCCGCCAAGAAATATGATTATTTGTATATAAAATATGTATAAATGGTATTATTCCATATCGAATAAACCCCAAACTTTATGCACTGTGTTACTTCATATTTTTATACCTAAAAATGATCTAAATCGATGTCATTAAACTAAAATTTTCACTTAGAAGCAAATTTTCCTAGGTGATCTTAAACTTTTGGATAGTAGTGTATATACATATATATGATATATCCATTTATACACATGTACATACATACATATAAATAGAGAGGTCGAGAGAGAGAGAGAGGTGCTTGTCCCCGGATATGTATCCTAGAAATTTACATGAGTGCTGACAATATGTATGCCTGTGGTTTTAGCATGCAAATTGGTGCATGGTTACATTTAGCTAAATGGTTAAAAGAATTGTCATCTCTACTTTTTGCGCTAAATGCAGACAAACTTGAGTTCTACAGTCAATACTAAGTGTGCTACCACCATCTTTTTTATGGACAATGAAAGAGTGAGATAGATAGATACACACACACACGCACGCACGCGCACACACACACACACACACACACACACACACACACACACACACACACACACACACACACACACACACACACACACACACACACACACACACATATATATATATATATATATATATATAGAGAGAGAGAGAGAGAGACAGGTAGTTAGATAGATAGGAAGAAACAGAGAAATAGAGAACAGAAGGAGAAGCCAGAGGGAGAGGAAAGAGTGTCAGTATATGTGTGTATCTTACATTTATTTACACGATGCATATTTTATTTGCATTACAGTGCATCCAATGGCGAAGTATTAATTTACGAAAGAACTGAAATATCGTGCTTACTGATAATCTGTAAATAAATTTAAACACATGAATATATAATCTCGCTTATGTGCACGAATGGTGCCAGAATACTGGATTGTAAATCTGCTAATTCGTTCGAAATGTAATAAAGGCAAATCATAAAAACTGTTACAAACAATCAATTCTGCAGACAAAATTAATCATTCTTTCTAAATATCGGTAGATCTATGTACTAAGACGCACACAGCGGATGAACGCAGGTGCAAACAAACATACGCTCAGGCATACGTATGTGTGATGTAACAAAGTGTATGTTAAGATATAAGTGCCTAATATGTAGCAGCTTCTAATACGATGTAATTGCACAACACACTGCATTGGGTGGGTTTTCTGTTGTAAACTGGGTTCCATAGCAACAGCCAAAGCAAATTGAGAGAGACTGAAAATTTGAGAAGGGTCGTGGGATGATCAACCTGTGATTGGGTCTTACATCCTTGTCATACACTGTCACTTGTCATACAAATTTATTAACATCGTACGTTTCACACTTCGTCCTATATTGAAATTAAAAGAGAATTCCGATAAGCTGATGGTCACCATACAACTCACGGTTTAGCAACCGAAGTTGCTAAAGGTGCAGATAACCGTAAGAAATATGTGAGGAATGGAATAGGTATGAGGCGGACTACGAACGTTACATGGCACAGCAATGCACTTCACATAAATTCTAAGAAACACAAAACCAGCTTAGCCAAACATGTCGCCCTACGTTGTTTACATCGTCGTGTGGAGATGAAAAAATGGATTATCAAACTAGCCTACTTTGAATCTTAAGAGAGAATGGGGGTGGGATGAAACCAGATTTTGTCACCGGCTTTAGTTTGGACGCCACGTTTTACGGGGCTTCCAGCATATGAGTTATGATAGGAAAGCAAATTTTAGAAGTGCCGATGGGCGGTGGTAGAGTTCAGACAGGTTACCCTATCGCTAGTAGGGTGTCTATTAGACTAACACGGTTATCATACGTTTGGTCATAAGGGAAAGGTTTACTACGGGTGGGGTAATTATGATGCCTTCAGTATCCGCTATAGAAGTAGAAATATCCCTGGTGCCGGATACTGAAGGACGAGTATCCCTCCAGATTCGAATATATTTACCTTGGCTACTATAGCCAACTCAACTGAGCGCAATGTTATAAAAATGGGTGTATTAGTCAAATATTTCGTTATTGACTGAGAGAGATGAAATTCTATAAAATACGGTATCTAGGATAGAGAGGTCGATTGGACAGTAAGTTTTTGTGCTTAATGTTCTTCCCCGGTTTGTGCTCTTGATGAAAATAGTTATCGAGATCTGAGGTATCAGCTAGGTAGTCGGCGGTTTTAAAGTTAGAACTAAAATAGACACTAAAGCCTAGGTTCTTAAAGAATGGAGCCAATTCATTTTCTGTACCACTCAACCTCGCTATTACTACCGCCCGGGATCGTAAAGCAGAGCATCGACCCTTTAGAAACCATCGGAAAGAAAGGCGAAACAATGCTGGAAACAGGAGAGTAAATTACATCCCACGAGGAGAGTTACCAGGGCCGAGTCACTTGACCCCCCATCGGGATATCAAAATTATAGTGAGTGTCCTTAGAGGCCCATAATTTTCTATAAATTTAATTACAGTATGATGGAATGTTAGGATTATTTCAGCATCCTTCCAAACGAGATCCGAATGTTTAAGAGTGTAAATAGGGGCCTTGTTAAAAAGAATGGGTGAAACGCTAGAATAGTATTAACCAATGTCCACTTGTATGAACTTGCATTTATCCTTATGAGGTAACGATCTAAACCATTGGATAAAGGAGATTTAAGGTTTACTTTGCCTTTAATCCTTTCAGGCGCCATGAAATAAGTACCAGTTTATTACTGGAATCGATGTAATCGACTTCCTCACTGTCCCAGAATTCTATGCCTCATATCTTAAGAAAGGAATATATAATATATATTATATATATATATATAT
>NC_068981.1:121678099-121682132 GCF_001194135.2 Octopus bimaculoides | reverse complement strand
TATATATATATATATATATATTTGTGTGTGTGTGTGTGTGTGTGTGTGTGTGTGTGTCTATGTGAGTGTGTGCATGTGTGCACACAAAAAGAGAGGACGGGAAGAAGGAGGGGTAGAGAGAGAGAGAGAGGGGTACAGCAAGTGAGTTGGGGATAGAGAGAGGGACGAAGTAAATTCACACAGCAGATTCTTCTGTTATGGTACCAATAGTCCTGTGTTTCAAAATCTTCGTCATACTTCCACAGAAGGAAACTGATGCAAAAACAACTTCGTCTTGATAAAATGTTCCAATTGAGACATGAAATGGAAAATTCATGCATGGATGAAACAAATGATATAAACTGAACTGAGCAGAAGAAATGGAAAGAAAGCAATGATTATATTTAGACCTTAGATCAGAAATATTATGGAATTGCAGGCACTTTGAGCATTTCTCTTATCAAAAGGAATTCAGTACCTTCGCATTTCTAGCTCCTAAGAGCATACAACACTCAAACACATGTGTACGTCATCGTTTTTTTTTCTATATTTCTCTTTTTTTTTATTGCCCATGTTATTTATTCTCTATATGCCCTGTCTTCTCAGGCTGCTTATGTGTTAACTTTCTATCTTCAGCTGTTTATGTTTCAAACTTTTGATTAAGATTATTTGATATTTTTACAATTAACATTTGAAATATCTTAGGGTACATCTCATCTTCGAGCTCTAAGATTTATGCACTTTATAAGAAATGAAAAAGATTTATTTTTATAAACATTTTTGCAATAAAACGCAAATGAAGGTCCCAGCACATTCAAGTGATTTTTATGGTCCTAAATTATTTATAGTCAGGCTGGTAGGCTATAATTCCTTATACTTTATATCCACATATATTATACTACATATTTCCCCTAGTAATATACTGCTCTATATATTATGGCTTGATGCTTCTTGTTCTTATATATATATATGTGTGTGTGTGTGTGTGTGTGTGTGTGTGTGTGTGTGTGTGCGTGTGTGTGTGTGTGTGTGTGAGTATGTGTGTGTATATATGCATTAGCGTATTCATATATACACATATATAAGTATACATAGATATATACATATAAAATATACAAATAAATAAGTATACACACACACACACACACACACACACACACACACACACACACATATATATATATATATAATCATAAATATACAGGGATTAGCATTGAGTTGCTTCTCCAACATACTGAAAATTTAGAAATAGCAGTCAAAGAACTACTGATTCTAAACTACAAATTTTTCTCTAAATGGATGGGCGATATTTATGGCGATATAAATGGTTTTACCGATAAAGGTTTTTTTCATACTGAACTACTTGGCAAAATTGTTAATTATTAATTCTATTATTAATTGATGATTCCCTGCCCTTATTCTTGTATATTATATATATATATATATATATATATATATACAATATAGATACATACATACACACACACACACACATACATATATATATATATATACAATATATATACATATATTTATATATATGTATATTTATATGCGTGTATATATGTATATATATATATATATATATATATATACGTACGTACATACATACCTTAGCAACACCATATCTTATATTCTTTATTAATTGGAATGTCTCCAAACATCATTCTCTGCAGACTTTCCCTGGCATTGTCAATTATATTCCAAAATCTTTCTGGAAAGTAATCGAAAAGGCACGTACGATGACGAGATGAAACGATGCAGCGATTGATTACTTTCGCCAAAATGGGTTCATTACACTACAAGAAAGCTATAAAGTTAGAGATTTCCGCATACAAGTAGTAATCAAATAAACATAAAGAATGACATATTTATTGTACGATACTACGTCGTTTTAAATCATTTTATGTTCCATTACCTAATTGACACACTGTACTACTAATTCATTTACTTTACACAATACTTTAGATACATTAAATTTACACGTGAATGTATACGTTGAATGTTTCAAACAATCCATGAGTGAGTTTAAGTTGTTGCTTAGCTCAAATTCCTTGGGATTAAACGGGTAAGAAGTATAACTACTGATTGATAGAACGCCAATGAGAGAATCAATGCGTTAGGACTCGAAGTCTGTAAAATAACAGTCAAAACACCATCAAACCACACTATGTTATCCTGAAAAAGAGAAAAAAAAGGAAGATGGTTTAGTCGTAAATTCCTATAAAATCGGAGATGACTATGAATGTAATAGACTTCATTGTAGATACGTGTAATCAGAGTTGATACGAACTACACAACAACAACAGAAACGACGCTCTCTTGTATGTGCTTGTGTTCCTAAAATATACTCTTTTACTTGTTTCAGTCATGTGACTGTGGCCATGCTGGAGCACCGCCTTTCGTCGACCAAATCGACCCCAGGACTTATTCTACGTAAGCCTAGTACTTATTCTATCGGTCTCTCTTTCCGAACCACTTGGTTACGGGGACGTAAACACACCAGCATCGGTTGTCAAGCGATGTTGGGGGGACAAACACAGACACACAAATACATACACACACACACATACATACATATATATATATATATATATATATATATATATACATACATATATATATACATACATATATATATACATACATATATACGACGGGCTTCTTTCAATTTCCGTCTACCAAATCCACTCACAAAGCTTTGGTCGGCCCGAGGCTATAGTAGAAGACACTTGCCCAAGGTGCCACGCAGTGGGACTGAACCCGGAACCATGTGGTTCGTAAGCAAGCTACTTACTACACAGCCACTTCTACGCCTATTTTCATAAGTTTTTGTTGCTGTTGGTGTTGTTTAGAACCAAGTATGATCTATTCAAATAGATCTGTTATTATCAACTTCCAAGTCATGGTCATCGCTTAGATGGTGAACACACTCTAACATACATTACCTTACCTGACTTATCCTCATTTTTAGTCGATTGCCTTTTATATGAAAACAAAAAAAAATATTTTGTTTACGACAGGCAATCCGTAGTGATGCAACATGAACAATAGTCTGAAATAAAGTTCGACGTGCTGGTCGTAAATTATATTAAATATACTATTCCATTATCTTTTATACAATCGGAATTAAATATTGGCTTGAGCTTCATTATCAAGTGCATCGTGATCATCCTCCTATTCATACTGATTTTCTAATGAAATTTATATTAATGCACTTTTGATGAACTTAACATTGTCTGTGTTTAAACTCCTCGTATTTAGATAATTGTGTTGTTTAGGCGGTAGGAATTTCATGGAATAACGTCGGCACGAACGGTTATTTTTATTCCTTGAGAAATAATATCGACATCGATTTGTAAGCATTCGAAATCTAGCTGTCCAATACACACATGTTCATATATTTGTTTACCCCTGTGTGCGTTTGATTTTAACTGTGTTGCCAAATTTATGTAATATTTCTTATATTTTAATATTTGATGCATTAAATGTGGTACGAAAGAGATATTGATTATGTTTGCTGATATTCTAAACGATAAGGAAATTAATTTCATTATGTTATGATGTGCAAAATATAATTAAAAATATTAATGTCTTTGTTAAGACAATAGAAATAATTTACCCTATATAATTTTGACCATATGTTCTCCACTTTACAATACTATCGCCACATGGTGACTTGGTCGACTGATCTATGACGATGGGGTTATATGACATCCTTCGAAAGCACATTATATTATATAAACACAAGTGACTGTTTCCTGAGGGGAAAATTCATTTATATTTTGATATATAAAATTCCCATACGATCATCAATTTTGTGAGTAAGCAACGCACCAGAACTGACAGAAAAAGATATTTCAAATCATATGCTATGGCCCTGGGTAGATTAGAGACGCATTGGGTGATTTAGTCTCACAGGTTCACGTGCAATAGAAAATGCACTCGATCATTGGTTAGGCTGGTTGTGATTATGGTTCTGATCGAATTAGAATGAACAGAACTAAATAGCAATAACATATACACCCCTATATATATATATATATATATATAT
>NC_068981.1:121674114-121676942 GCF_001194135.2 Octopus bimaculoides | reverse complement strand
ATATATATATATATATACATGGCCAGAATACCAAAAAATATAAATCAAAACTTTATTTGAAAACAATATATTTTTGGTACAAGTAAAAAAGTATGTAATATATATCAGCATTTTCATCTCTATAATGTGTACTATCAGAGTCACAAAGTGAGTTTGTGTATGATTGTGAGAAAAACATGCATTCCATGAATTTCTTTCAGGTTAATTATTTTCTATCAATAAGATGTCTTACTTCTTATAATATTCAAATAAAAAATCAGGTTATAACATGCTGGTAGTTTCTAAAAATGAATATAATATTGGTATTCATGATAATTACCGAATAGAAATTTTCAGACGTTTGTAATAATGACTTACAAAAGCGAATGATATATATATATATATATATATATACCATTCGCTTTTTTATGTCATATATATATACATACATATATATAAATACATATACATACACATATATATATATATACATATATATACATATACAATTATATATATATGTATGTATATATATATATATATCTATATCTATATATATATATATATATATGTATATGTATATATGTATATATGAATATATATAAGTATACATATATATTTATATATGTATATATACTCACGCACACATAAGCATGCCTACATATATATATGTTATATATGTATGTAATGCATGGAATACGTATATATATATATATATATATATTAACTGCACACAGATATAAAACGTACATTGCAGAATTTTAGACATTATTTATTAATGGATTCGTTGATATTGAAAGATATCTGATATTTATTTTGAGATTGCACAAATCTCCCTCTCCTTTTAGTCGATTCCGCATTATTAATTAATTTAATTATTCATGAATTTAATTTATTCCATTGGACCATTGAATTATAGTCGCTTCTTCTAATCAAATTCTTTGAGTAACTCTACTAATTACAAATCTTTTTTCTCGGCAATTTCTGAAAGTAAAATGCTCTTGAAGGATCACTTTCATGACGATTTCATTGAAGTGCAGCTTTTTCATTTCCAACTCCATATGTTTTACTCTTTTTCTTCTTACTCCACCTTTTAAGCAGTGTACAAAGTACTTCTATATTTACAACTTTTACGTTATCAAACCCATTATGCTCTAGATAATTACAGATTCCATACAATGTTCTTTTATCTTACGAAGCAAACTTTCAACTATTTTCAACTGTCATCTTTGTATTACTATTGCCCATTGCAATGATTAAACGTTTACATATATTTTCTTTAGGTTTAGAAACTCAATAACGACTTGTTCACAAAAAGAAATAAGCAAAAGTTTTCTGATTCTGCCAACTAAATCTTGATGTTTATTTTTCTTTCTTATCTGTACACAAGGTTTTTACGCTATCTGTAATTACTTGGAGAATTCTACAGCCTACAGTATCTCTATCTTCCTCTTGGTCTGAGGCACACGTACGGTAGACTTAGATTAGCAAGACATTTGATCTTGTAACTTACCAGACAATGCTCTTGAGAACATTTACGAAACGAAGGTTTTTACTGTTAACACTAAAACACGACGTGATTCTCTATCTGGGGACCAATCTAGGAAATTTATTTTTCAACTAGTTAGAAATTTTCATGTCATATCTTTCCTTTCTATTGTTACGTGTGTTGTGAAAATAACTGCAAATCATATGCTAAACGTTTGTACAACACATAGTTTGGTTATACTTCTCATAGATCTCCCTTCGTGCATTACTTTCATTCTTATTGCATTTCTAACCACTCACATATATCGACAAAATCACTTCTCTATCTCCATATTCCTTGTTAAACACAATCTCGTCACACCCAAGGGTATTCAATATATTTGCTACATATTTCAATGAAATAACTTTATACTGTGCCTGACTTACATAAAGGCATTTCATAGATAAGTCTACAATTTCATTACAACTGCTTGGCTTCATAGTTTTTGATAACGAATTTACAAATCTAACCCTGCTAAAGCTAAATCCTGAGGCTAGTATTATATTATTCGTCATATTGCGACGTCATGGTTTGCACGACAGATATTGATTACTTTTACAATCTATCGAGCTAAGCTAGAACAACTTCCTTTTCTCCGAATAATAAATGTCCTAGCATGTCTTCACTATGAAATATATAAGCATATATTTTGCTCTCATCAATTCTACTACGCGTCATCGGCAAAACCTTACTTGAGAACGTTAATCATATTTTCCGTTGTAGCATTTTCTCCTCCTCTCGCTTGTCTCAACGATATTTACCTGTCTGTCTGTCTGTCTGTCTATATTGTATGTATGTATGCATGTATGTGTGTATGTGAGACCCTTTACAAACGCAATGTAAGGGTCCTTGAACGCTTTCATTAGAGATGTCTGAGGCATATTCTGACACCTTTGAGAGGGCACTTATTCTGCATGAAAAATTTAAGCGTGCTGCTCGAAAGCGCACTGCTAGTGCAGTGAATGGGGAAAGTCTAGTTTGCAATGATTGCAGTCGTGTATGCTTGTCACGAGCAGGATTCATTAGCCACCAACAGAGCCGCAAATACAAAATATGTTAGAGCGCACAATGTTCCTGAAGGTCAGCAATGGTCTTCCTTGGTCACGAGTGGCCAGCCATCATATCATCATATATATATATATATATATAGTTTTAGGGAAAATAACCAATTTTCAAGAACTCATCGATGAAAATCCACTATCACATATAGAAAAATTAATAATTAAAAGCACAATAAATGAGTATAATATAAAGTAAAGTAAATATCATAAGATAAATATAATAAAAAGATTACACGTGTTTCATAACCAATTTTCAAATA
>NC_068981.1:121667521-121669195 GCF_001194135.2 Octopus bimaculoides | reverse complement strand
ATATATAGTATATATATATATATATATGTATATATGTATATATATTACTAAGTTATCATTCCTAGATACAATGGTAATTAAAAAGGACACCACCATTTCCACAGATATACACTACAGACACACGGACACACATCGATACCCGAATGTTATGTCATGCCACCCACCACATACAAAACGCAACATCTCACTCTGCCTAGCCAGCAATATTTGTACCATTACAGAAGATGCGAATATCAGGAACATTCGCCTAACAGAACTAAGACAATTTTTGCTCAAACAAAAATATCCGTCTCTACTTATAGAAAATGGCATACAGCGGGCTATACAAATACTTATACAACAATTAAAGACAACCCAAAGAAGAGGAAAGCAGGAACAAGTCATACCATTTATAGTGACACACAATCCATGCCACTAGAGTATCTTCAACATTGCCAAAGCAAAGCTACCAATCATTGCTCAAAGTAATGAATTAAAGGATATGATCACAGATCGAGCTATGGTACTTGGTAAAAGCCTAAAGACATGAAAAAATTATTAACAAAGGCAAAGGTTGACCTTAGTAACACAGACCAATCATTCACTGTATCTAAATGCAATGATAGCCAATGTGGCACATGCCAATGCATTCATAGCTTCCAATATATGAACATAAAAACCGGAAAAATATTCACAAACACAAATATGAACTGCAAATGTAGAAATTTAATTTACTGCATCAAATGCCCGAATTGTGAAGGACTGACTATATGTAGGCCAGACTGGAAATGTACAATCAGAACGTTCACGTGTGCATCGACAGCAAATTAGATACTCAGATGTCCGTCAGATACCTTTAAGTAACCATCTAGCAACATGTGGTCTGAAAATATTTATAATATTTCCATTCTACTAGCTACACAGTCCAAGCTTGAGAGAAAAATCAGGGAAAAGAACTTTATTAACAAATTCCAACCCAAGCTAAATAAACAATAATACTAATACTTAGAACTGCTATTTCTGCTGCTAGACCATTATCACTAACAAAAAAGAACAATACTAAAGGTGCTCATGATGACGATAGCAGGAAAATACTAGCTAAGTCAACAGAAAAGTCAGTAAAATTAATCTTATTTTGGGGTTTAAATTTCAATTATCACAGCTACTCCTACTACCAACAGCACCAGTACCGGCGACAGCACCACCAGCAGCAGCACCAGCATCACTAGCACCAGCAACACCGCTAACAACAAGAACAACAGCAAAAACAACAACAACAACAACGACTTCGACAACGACGATAATTGAAATGTAAAAAATCCTTGGGAAATGTAAATAACATTTCTAAAAATAGCCCAACAATTACTGCTTTGGCTAGGATCAAAATGCAGGTCTCTTGACATGTTCAACAAACCGTGACGCCTAACACGCAATCATTGGTCAGTATGCAGTTTGCAAACTTAACATTCAGTTTAGCCATCTCACTGCAGTTATACATTGTAAAACATAACTGTCACCACAACTACATGGACCTGGAGATTGCATAGTTTAATGCATGAAAGTACTAGTTCAATCAGAATGGACATTTAATGTTCTATCATTCTTTATATTATATTATATTATATTATATTATATTAATATAAGATTGTAAATAAAACGTGAAAATCAAAGTTGAAATTTCTTTGACTAACACAC
>NC_068981.1:121658323-121666462 GCF_001194135.2 Octopus bimaculoides | reverse complement strand
TATATATATATATATATATATATATATATATGTATGTATGTATGTATGTATGTATGTATGTATGTATGTATGTATGTATGTATGCATATATGTACGTATATGACAATAGTACGTAGAGAGAAAATTACATCACATGTTGAACTGTAGAATTCACTTTACAAAACCGACAATCTTTGTGTTGTATTGTATTAAGATACTTAGATATAGAAAATATCATTGAAATTAATATTTTCTGATATATATGTCAACATAACGTTTTCAGGGCGATCCAATATTAGCTAAACTCCAAGTTAACTAAGGAAAAATTCTACAATGAAAGATGTTATTTTCCCTATATGCGTTTTTCTTGTCTAGTACTCTAAAGTTCTCGAATGTTTTGCTAGATTACATTTGGATCCACATGTCATACATGAGGAATTTGGATGTGAAATCTAATTACATTTATTAGTGTCTGGTTGTTAGATATAGTTAACCAAATTCGTTTAAAACAGTACTTATGTTGATATCAGCCTGGATTTTAAAAATCCTTTTCTTCTTCTATAATATATACTTGTAAGACCCGTGTAAATTTCACGGAATGGAAAAAATAAAGAGGACCTATTTAAGAAAGAAAGGACGATTTGCATTTTTATCGCATTCATAGTTTACCTTTTTTGAAACACTCTTGGCGTTCGTCTACATTCATTTCGTCACGTTTCCGTCGTTGTTGTCTTTTTATTCTTTTTATTGTATCTTCCCACTGTTCTTTATCATCTGTGTTCAGTATCTGCGTACCCTTTCTCGGACAGGTTGCAACCGTTTTTTTGTGATTCTAGAGTTTCGGCTAAATTAACTCTTATAAAAAAAATATGTTTTTAAGCGAGTAGACGATAAATAATTGCACTTATGCGTATGCAATAATCGCTATTATAAATTAGTTCTATAACAAAAATATTTTCAAAATCAACACACCACCACAACCACTACCGCTATCTGCCTATCTCTCTCTCTCTCTCTCTCTCTCTCTCTCTCTCTCTCTCTCTCTCTCTCTCTCTCTCTCTCTCTCTCTCTCTCTCTCTCTCTCTCTCTGTCAATATAACTGCCTCCCCTCTCCATCTCTCTCATCTACCTTTCTCTTCAGTTAACTTCTAACCACACAATAAGTATTCCTTCCTCACTCTACAGCACGCCGTTAACACTTCTCTCTCCCTCTTTTACACTCGTCTTTTTCTCTCGCCCTTCACCTCTATCTTCAGCTGAACACGTGACCATTTGGCCTACTCTCAGGTTCCAAATAATAGGTGGGGGTTGGAATAAGCCGGTGGGCTGGGCATCTGCTTAAATTCATATAAGCATGTGGGTCGGATTAAACGGGGTTGGGTTGGAATCACTAAGTGTATAGCGTATGTACGAAAATTAGGAAAAAAGCATCTTAAAGTACATATAACGACAAAACGAGGCAAAAGTACTTAACAAGAGACCAGTGAAATTAGCACATACGTGTGCTTCAAACGTTCACTTAAGATATACATTTGGATGATAAAAATAAGGCATTTGTTAATTATGGTAATTATGGGATTTGTTTTTAAAAGCTGTGGACTAAACAGATGTTGATACAAACAACGTGTCTTAGAAAGAAAGAAAAGTAGAACTTCGTGAACTTGCCGTATGTATTATATTATACATAATAGAACATAGTACTCCGTAAATAGGTATAAATGATAGACTCGTGATTTTTCGTCACTGTCCTTCTGCAGGTTTCTCGGTTTCGATATTCGCTTCTTTACAGATCGCTCGGCTTCACTGACAGTTGAAATGAGTTTGCTTCGATATGACAAGGAATTGTAGAAGTCTCGTTTTCATCCAATACATTCTCTATTTTTTCAAGGAAAGAGGCACTTTTATTAACCTGATCATCACTACTGATTCCTACAAAAGAGATAGAGCTTCCTGTCATCATGTTTAACCGACCGAGCTTTGGCTCCTGCGAAACTTCCATGAGGATTTCTTCAGATGTATCAATCACTTCCGACTCACTTTCATCTTCCGTCTCACTTCCGGTAGCTTTTTCCTCAATGCTGTCACCATCAAATAGTTCTGAGCCTTCAATATTGTTTGCACGCTTGACCCCTTTTGGTGGAATTAAGTGCTTAATCACTCTCTGAATAGTATTTGGACAGGGTTTTGACATCATCTCTAGACGAAACTCTCGCACCGACAGACCGACGAGGTGCATGATTCGGTCTGACACATAATCTTCAGAGACATCGAACACGTTTGTGGCCCACATCGACTTGAAAGCTGCTTCTACACCAATCTTGCAATCCGCATGTGCTTGATGGAGCATCCGCAGCATCTCGGATCGATTGGACGTGATTCGGAGTTTGAACTAACTTTTCTAGCATCTTTTCATTCTCCATTTCGCGATATTTTGATTTCAGTTGTTTGTGTAAGTGCCTGTCATTAACTTGAACAAACTCTGTGACACCACGACCGATGATGACTCGCACCTCCGGCATCAAATGCACCATGTGGTCATCGAGCGTATAAATGGCAAAGCTTGCATGTGAAAACATATTGAATCGGTTTGGAAGGTTTTCAACAGTACAGAACAGCTGTTCTAATCTATATGACACTTTAGGAGACCATTGCTACTTCATTGTAGACAGGACATTCAGTAGTGGTAGTATTTTTCCAGTTCGTTTGAATACAGACTTCGGGATAAGATTGATCTTGGCATCATTGTTAACCTGAGTGAACACAGTGATACATTCTTTAGACAAATGGTAGTTTTCTTTGACGAACGTATCTCGATTTCTGAATGATAAGGTAGCATGTTCGCTAATTTCATTCTGGTGCAAAGGCATTTGATCTCCATTGATAATAAGAGGATCTACGCCAAATCTGTCAAGGAAATAATGACACACAATCCATATGTTCTTCAAATTAACCTGATTGCGCTCAACAGATTGCTCTTTGGAGACTGAAATGCGTTTGTTTGGAAATTTAAGTGATAATCCATACACTTTTTGCCAAGCTTTCATCCAGTTTTTTGCAAAACTAAGCTTTTCCTGTTGGTGTGCCTGGGTGTTGGCAAACCTATTCATAACATTTCTTAGCCTTTAATAGGAAAAGAGCTTGTAGAAATCTTGCATGCAGCGATGTTCTTATATCCACAAACCATTCAAACAAGGCGTCTCTCACATCTACCGATTTTGTTTTATGACCTACTCTGTCAAACGTTTCTTCGGATTTGTTTTCAGCGCTGTCAAGTTTATCTTTCAGATATTTTTCATAGCAGCGTTTGGCTACTTTAACAGCAGAATCACATAGTCGATCGGAGTTTTCGACACCGGCCAAACTCGAGTAAAACACAGGAACTGCTTTGGTGAGATACTCCTGTTTCGAGGTGTCTGAGACATGGCGTTTCCTTTTAATATTCCAATGAGTTTTCTCTTTCATACGCTCTAATTCAGAATCATACTCTTTTTTGCATTTGTTCAGCACGATAGCAAGTGTTTGGTTTTTTTCTCTATAGAATAATTTCCATATGTCGCACCTCGAAATACTCTTTTCTCTGCCATGATATTAAGAAAAAACATTCAAAGAAAAATTAATTAAGTCGTGTTGATCTTGTTAAATCCTTATTCCGTAAAAAACTTGTCTTGTAAAGATAAACAGTTCGTCATTGGAATTCTTATTTTGCATGGAAGTTGTGTTGGTGAATGTAAGAGAAATCGTAGAGAGATTAAAAATGACGATTTGTTGACTACAGTGTGGAGTAGCAGTAAACTACCACGTATGTTATAGACTGGGCAGTTGTCTAGCCTCAAGTTTTTATAAACTCTGGCTCGTTGTAAAGTATATTTTTTGACAGCAATTTCATTATATTTTATGTGTCCCGAAGCAAGTGTGTTGTTTCTCGAATTGATTGATCTTCTTAAGATTGAAGTTTATCCACGCCCTAAAATGTTGAAGGCTCATGCGCATGAACGTTGGATATATAACTGAAGATAAATATTTTTCTTCCATGCGTTATTAAAACTAATAGAACACTCCAGGTTTTCTTTCCATTCATCGTGTTTTTTTCTGTCATGCTGATTCACAATTTGTGTCAGTCAAAATAATGATGAACTCCCCAGAGTTTGTTGTTTTGTACTGGTAATGGGAGTCAGTTTAATCGACTTTCCCCTTCCCTTTAAATTGCTAGCTTTGTACCTAAGCATCGGGCACCGTGGCTTGCAGCATAGAGTTATGGCTCATTATATTCTGAGTTCAATTCCGCTGAGGTTAGCTTTACATTTCCTCCTAAGGGGTCAGTAAAATAAAGCACCAGTAATGTACTGGTCCGCTTTAATCCACTTGTCCCACCCCCCACGGGTTGTTGGCCTTGTGCCTAAATGAGAAACATCATTTAACATTGTCTAGGCTGTCACCCTTGATTTTTTGTTCTTAAACCAGTATTATCAGGTCATCCCATAAGTTCTGTCCGAATTTTGAACAGAGAAAACAAGTGATTAAATGTTATATTTAATTGAAATTTAATCATCAATGTACTTTCCATGATTATCTATGACTTCCTTCCGTCTATTTACAAGCTTTTTAATCCCATCAATGTAAAACTCATTTGGTTTCAAAGCGAAGAACTCTGAAAGGTCAGTTTCGACCTCCTCCTGGCTTGCAAAAGTAATGTCCTCCAAATGATTCTGTAAACTACGAAACAAATAGTAGTCTGAAGGAGCAAGGTCGGGAGAATAAGATGGATGAGGAATTTTTTCCCAACCAACTTCTTCGATCTTCTGTGATGTGATCTTTGCAGTGTGGGGTCGCGCATTGTCTTGATGAAACATCACTCCTTTTCGATTCACTAAAGCGGGTCTTTTTTTCTTCAAAGCTTGGTTCAGACGCTCTTATTGCTGACTGTAGACTTGAGCGTTGATTGTTGCATTAGGTGGTAACAATTCAAAGTGAATTACTTCTTTGCAATCCCACCAAATAGAGAGAAGAACCTTTTTCCCATGAAGTTCCCTTCTCAGTTGTGGTTGAGGTCTTCCCCTTTTACCAAGCCACTGTTTATGACGTTTAACATATCGAGAGAAGATTCATTTTTCGTCACTAGTCACAAGTCTATCCAAAGAGGGTGAAATGAATTCGAGAGAATGAAGAGAAGAGCAGATGTCAACTCTGGATTTGCGGTGCAGGTTCCCAATGAAAAGCATGTTTTATGTACTTTCACCACTGCTGAATCACGTAGCAGTATTTCTATTTATATTGCTACTTTGCCTGTTCGATGTCTGGCCAACTTTTTGTATTATGGCACTGCCTGTGTAATCTGTTGCTTTTCTTTCCCGATCAACAAAACGTATAGCAAGCTCTCTGTTGCTGAAGAAGAATGGATTGATATAACCGTTTTCTTACATTGCTCTTCGTGCTCAATAGGCCACTGTCATCTCATCTACAATCAAGTATCCATAGGAAACACAAGTGTCTAGCTTCTATATTTTCGCCTTTTTGAAATCCCAAATCTGATATTAGACTTGAAACTCCCTCACTCTCTTTCCCTCCCCTCTCTCTGTCATATATTTGTATATATATATATATATATATCGATCGATCACTCGTGTTCTCTTCGGACTACCACATTGAATTCCTGAAGTTACAAAGACATCTTAATGTCAATACTCAACTGCTTAACGGTACACAAATTCTCAAAACGGATATAATTAGCAGCATACAATTGCAGGCTATTGTTGAATAGATGCTAAATAGTGATCCTTTCTGTCTGTCAACGTAGTGTCCTAAAGGGACTTTCTTTTATTTGTAAACTTTTTTTTATTAGTAAATGTCATAAGTGTAGGATAAGTTGAAATATCAATATATCAATATAGATATATTGAAATATCAATATAGATACACCTGTGAGGTTAGATCTTACCCTATTCGTGTGGTTGGCGATTATAAAAAGATATTTCTAATCTTCTTTAAGTTCGCAATGGTATCCAAATTCTACCTCCAGATCGATTTTTCCCCTTTGAACCTTTTGTGATTGATAAAATAAGTATCAATCAAGTGCCGAGGTCGATGTAATCGACTAATACCCTATGCCTGAAATTGCAGTAATGTTTGTATATTTGTTATGGTGTGGTTAGGCAATAATCTTTTAGCATTAATTTAATGTGTC
Organism: Octopus bimaculoides; assembly: GCF_001194135.2. Classification (NCBI taxonomy): domain Eukaryota; kingdom Metazoa; phylum Mollusca; class Cephalopoda; order Octopoda; family Octopodidae; genus Octopus; species Octopus bimaculoides. The sequence continues at coordinate 121,660,302 of NC_068981.1, read as the reverse complement.
TACGATAACCTTCCTAGCATTTTTTTTGTATTCAGTCATAAATAATGTTTGGTTTCCGTGTAATTAATTGATTTTTTTTAGATCTGGAAATCTGTTTTCGGTTTATTCTCATATTTTTGCTGTTTATCTAACATGATTTTAGTGTTTTATTTGTGTTTCTTTTCTTCAGAGTAGCAATGTTTCATTTTATACACCGAACTTTATAACAATAGCACCTTTCAACCTTTCAACTGTCTGCTGTAGAATTTCCAATTAGTTCCAATTACTTAGCAACTCCACTTTCTTCATGCACAAAATATGGCTGCTTGTCCCCCACCCGCATCCACATAATTTATATCGAAGATCAATCCCGTGTAACATGTCGGTTAAATATGGATCACAAACAGCAACAGAAATTAATAGAGATTCTTTGGAACATACAATCTTTAATAATCCTTTCTATTACAGGCACATGCCGTGAAATTTTAGGGGAGGGCATATTCCAATGTTTCTCATTTGAGGTCCAAATGACTTTTGGCGGGTCCACATAATTTTTTGCTGTAAAACTTCATGTGAAATAAATTGGTTGTACTTCTACAATACACAAAATATTTTAATTATTTTTATGCAATCCTTATATTCAATTATAAAAATATAACAAGATTTTTTAAACATTGAAAGGCTTTGAGGGTCCACCTAAGTAAAGTAGGAATCAAAGGGGTCCATAGGTAAAAATGTTTGAGAATCACTAGTCTAGTCGATAATATCGAATGCAGTGCTTGACTAGTAACTATTTTATCGTCTCTGAAAAGATGAAAAGCAACTTTGATCTCTAAGGCACTTGAACTCGTAATGTAAAATATGAGGAAATGCCGCTAAGTATTCCCTCTATACGGTTACGATTCTGTCAGATCGCTGCCTTTTCCTCTTCTAACAACTGTAGGGTTCATTTTTTTTTATATAACTATATTTTGTGTATCACGATTGTTTGACATTTATTAGTAGCGTATTTAAACCAAATGCCAGATATTTGTGATACTTTATATTGACAAACTAATATATGAAAAATCCAACGACTTCGGTCTCCAGAAAATTCACTGTTATAATCATTTACCATTATGCACGAACCATTTGTCTTTTTACGATGTTTGTTTCTGTGGTCTTTTGTAATTGATCGATTTTTTTATTGTTTTATGTTTCACTTGTTTCAGTCACGAAACTGTAGTCATGCTGGGGCACCGTCTTATGTATTTTAATTGAACAGATCCATCTCGTACTTTTTTTAATCATATATTTATTCTATCGAACACTTTCCCTTATGAGAACATAAAAATTCAACATCGGTTGTCAAGTGGTAGGTTTCAGACACAATTACAATCACTCACACATACACGCGTACATACATATAAATATATATGTACATGTGTATACATTAATACACATACACATACACAACATACACCACAGACAGCATGTTTCTTTCAGTTTCCGTCAAGCAAATTCACTCACTTGGCTTTAACTGGCTCATGATATAGTAGAAGACGCATGCTCTTTACTCTTTTACTCTTTTACTTGTTTCAGTCTTTTGATTGCGGCCATGCGGGAGCACCGCCTTTAGTCGAGCAAATCGACCCCAGGACTTATTCTTTGTAAGCCTAGTACTTATTCTACCGGTCTCTTTTGCCAAACCACTAAGTTACAGGGATCCAAACACACCAACATCGGTTATCAAGCGATGTTGGGGGGACAAACACAGACACACAAACATATACATACATACATACATACATACATATATATATATGTATGTACACATATATACGACAAGCGTCTTTCAGTTTCCGTCTACCAAATCCACTCACAAGGCTTTAGTCGGCCCGAGGCTATAGTAGAAGACACTTGCCCAAGGTGCCACGCAGTGAGAATGAACCCGGAACCATGCGGTTGGTAAGCAAGCTACTTATCACACAGCCACTCCTGCGAAATTATGAAATATATAA
>NC_068981.1:121657351-121657693 GCF_001194135.2 Octopus bimaculoides | reverse complement strand
AGTTCTGAAGAATCAGTGTCGCGAGGGGAAAGCATGGGTTGGGAGTTTCATCGATACAGGTGATCAAGTTGCACATGCCAGCCCTTTGAAAATACCAACCCCATCATTTAAAACCCTTTGCCCACGGGTTGGGAGCCCTTCCAGCAAGGAAAATAGAATGTCCAAAAGGGCTCCCGATCCTCTGTGTCAGAAGCGGTTACGTTCAGATCAAAACTAAGTCTTCAGTATACACGCCCCCACACACACAAACACACACACACACAAACACAAACACACATACATACACATACTTACGGCCACCTATTGCATACATGTTTTTTGTACGCATATATGTTCGTGTGT
>NC_068981.1:121655438-121657139 GCF_001194135.2 Octopus bimaculoides | reverse complement strand
TTTTTTATATATACCTATACAGATTTTCCCATTAAGGCGGTGAGCTGGCAGAAACGTTAGCGCGTCGGACGAAATGCTTAGCGGCATTTCGCCTCTCTTTACGTTCTGAGTTCAAATTCCGCCGAGGTCGACTTTACCTTTCATCCTTTCGGGGTCGATAAATTAAGTACCAGTTGTGCACTGGAGTCGATTTAATCGACTGGCTCCCTCCCCCAAAACTTCGGGCCTTGTGCCTAGAGTAGAAAAGGATATCTGCCCATTATTTACCATGAATTCCCAGGTGTTGTATTGGTATTTTTAATATTCTGCCCTATCGTGTAACTATTGCTATCCACACTCATCCATCAAATTCTTCTAATTATCTTGCTGTTGACGTTGCTTAAATTTCTGTTCTGTCTCTTACTAACCTCTTCATCTTTTGATGTGATAGCAAACTGTTTATGCGTTCAAAGAATCGCTGCTTCTTTACAAAACGACGCAATATGTATGAATTAGCGTAGATGAACCGCGATATCGCTTGTGAGGTTTCCAGTGATTCATGATATATTATGCTGCATTAAAGTAGTAATTGTCACGTATATTTCTTTTTCTCTTTTGTTGATAATATCACAAAAGACTAAGACTACCAGCTGGCAGATGCGCTAGCACGTCGGAATGAGTAACTGCATTTCTTGCGACTCACTGTGTTCATCTTTGCCTTTCAGCATTTCGTGGTCGATCATATAAATACCAATGGAGCACTGATGTTAATGTATTCAGCTAGCCCCTGCCACCAAAATTTCAAACCTTGTGCTTATAGTAGAAAATATATCGCTAAAAGCTAAAATACAATTTACTCTCTACCTTTCTATCACAAGGAATTTTTCAACGTAGTTATTTCGGAGTTAGATGACCCAATGTCTGCAACCATGAAGAACTACTCACTGTTCCTCTTATTATTGTTGTTCTGGCATATGTCATTTGGTTCGTTAAACATGATGATACTTATATTCATAGATATTTACTCTAAATTTACGATGGTCTTAGTTACTGTTGCTTTATGAATATAAATTTTATGTTCTTTCGTTAGTCCAAATGAAGATCCATCATTCCTTTCATGAAATTACGCTACTTAGTGTTCATTCAGACGAGAAAATCTTATACTTTGTTTTGTCCTCTTAAAATGTTGCAGTTATTGTTAGACAATGCTTCGCTCTTGATGTAAAAAAAAAAAAAACCCCAAAGAACGCATCAAGTGCAGAGTTGTTTCCAGACTTCTACAGATACGAATCTCACTCCATTGAAACATAAGGAGAAAGAGAAGGAAAGAGAGAGATGAAAATAGAGAGAGAGAGGGAGAGAGTGGGAGAGAGGAAGGGAAGGGAGGTGAGAGAATGTATTTTGTGTGAATTCCCGTGTGAGTGCGAGGCATGAATGTACATTTATCTATGTGTGCATGTGTGTGTGTATGTAAGAGTGTTAGTGTGTGTGTGTGCGTGTGTGCGCGCGTGTGTGTCTCTGTGTATGCGTGTGTGTGCATGTGTGTATGTGTGTGTATGCATGAGCGCGCATTATATTGATATATTAGTAGTATCATACTGAAATTAATAAGGTCTGCCGAAAATCACAGAGATACACACATGCGTATACATACATACATACATACATACATACATACATTTATATATATATATATATATATATATATATATATATATATAT
>NC_068981.1:121652019-121654699 GCF_001194135.2 Octopus bimaculoides | reverse complement strand
GTGTGTGTGTGTGTGTTTGTGTGTGAGAGTGTGCGAGGTGTGCGTGCGTGTGTGTGAATCTATCTATATATATATATATATGCATATAGATTCACACACACGCACATACACCTCACACACACACTCTCTCTCTCCCTCTCACACACACAGACACACATATATATATATGTATGCATGTATATATATATATATATATATATATGACGGGCGTCCTACAAATTTCGGCACCGATAAATTGCAAGACAATTTGCCCATGCAATGCAGATAGACTCAGATCCATGTGGTTTCGAAGCAATCTTCTTAAATGCAACCATACGTGCACCCATATATAATTTCTTATATATATTATAACTTACCACGTGGGGATAATCGAAATTTCTCCCTTTCAGTTACTGTATATACACACACAAACACACACGCAGACACACACACACAAACACACACACACACACACACACACACACACACACACACACACACACACACACACACACACACACACATATATATTTTGTATTTCGGGGTGAGCATTCTTCTTGCCAAATAAACACACGCACTATATATTTGTTTTTCATTCGGTTATTACAGTTCCTAAATATTTTTTTGTATTTGGACTCACGTCCATTGACCAGAAATCTTTTGTCACTCATCTTTGACAATCTCCGCGACACTTTCTGTGTGTGCTCTTGCTCCAATTACTCCATTCTGTGCGAATGCGTGAGTCCGTGTTTGCGCGTGTGTGTGCATGGGTGTGTGCGTGTGTGTGTATGCTTGTTTGTATGCCACTATTTCCGCAGCCGTATGTCTCTCTCCTCAGCCCTATTCTCTCAGCCCATTGTGTTGCTGCTCTACTAAGACCCGAAAATTTGGTACAGTTCCTGTATCTCTCTGTGTTTGGGTGTGTGCCCACAGTGTTGCCATCATGGTTGTTGTTGTTGTTATTGCCATCGTTGTCACCACCGCTGCTGCTGTCGTTGTTATTCGTGTTATTGATATTGTTGTACCGTCCCTGAAATTTCGTGTGTGCGTGTTTGTGTGCATGTATGGGTTCGCTTCGTATGTTGTTTGTATCCATGCCCTTTACAAAGGTTCCAAGACTAAGCATAAAACCATCATAGAGAGTGATGCTAAGGGGATCTGCCGCTGCACAGGAGTAAATCCTGGAACTGCACTGAAAAGTCCAGTAATAAGATAAATAAGGCCAACACTTGATATGACAACAAAAAAACACCATAGCGTCATATTCGTCGAATGCTACTTCTGACGTCGAACAAGCATACGTTTTTATAAAAACATTAAGTAAGGCTATTCTATGGATTAAAGTAGTAGAGAGGCCTGGTGCCCCTATAAAGTTCCTTTGATAAGCGTCCCTGTACCGAGAACAATTGTGTTGTATGCAGGATAAACCCACGAGTTAATTACAAGGTTAGGAATGTAGTGTAGAGCTTACGATGTACTGAAGGACGGTGCAGAAACATGACAACTACATATATTGGAAAAACTGCACGCAGCATAGGAGTCTGCAATGGGATAATGCCAACTTTGCTTCTTTCAATTGCAGTCATTAAGCATTCTTATAAACAAATAATTAGATCACCTTTTCAAGTCTTGAATATCATATAATTAAAATCCACAAATTCAATACAAATAATAAATTTCGCAACCATCGGCAGTATCTTATTTATAGCAGCGAAGATCTCTCAGTTCAAAACTTTTACTGACTCTCTTTGAAGCCGAGATTAGACCCACAATAGAAACAGTAAAATTGCCCAGTACGTTTCTGCTGTTTTACATGCAAAACTACAATACATTCCTGTTACGAATAAAATTTACTTATATTATTAGTCATATTCCCTTAAACATAAGCCAAATATTAACCAGATCTCCCTCAAGAGTATAACCCAACAAACCTTAAAAAAAAAAGAAAATATACAATAATGCCGTACTCTATCTAAAATAAAGCGGGTTTATGCTTTCAATGACTTTATTCATGTCTGCTTTATGTAAGTTGATTCTGGAGGACGCAAGGATTGCTTTTCCTTTTAATGCAAATGTGCTGAGTTCCTACACACGTGATATGAACTGAGAATCTTGAAATGTGATTTAGCTATATATAGAAAATTATTTCATTTTTACGACGTTGTATTCAACGAGGCTGTGTGTGTGACAATAATATCTTATACTAGTGTATAAGTGGCATATGCAAACTCACAACGTTTTAGTAGTGTTTCATCTGATTCAGTGTAACGTACCATTGCTGGCAATTTGTAATTTATTTACTCTTAACAAGCTTCCACTGTGAATTGGTGAATGATGATTACTCATAAAGACAAATGGGAAAAATCTGCGATTTCGATAAAAACACCATTTATGTAAGAGAGCTATAAAATTAATAATTCGTTGACAAAAATATGAGTCTATAATTAGTATAAAATAAATGAGATTATGTACTGTTCGTGGATTGACTCATTTCCTTTATGAATACACAAAAACTCCATACATACAAAATATAATTCATCCCCATAAAAAGACATTCGCTAAACTGAAATATTAAAAAAAAATATGGTTCACTAAGAGGGAAGACTTGCATTTTCTCTGGCAAATTTTGTAGATTATGTATGTATGTATGTATGTATGTATGTATGTATGTATGTATGTATGTATATATATATATATATAT
>NC_068981.1:121649321-121650848 GCF_001194135.2 Octopus bimaculoides | reverse complement strand
TATATATATATATATATATATATATATATCCCTTGGTAACAATGAACACCGAAAAAATAGATAAATAGTTACCAGGGTAGCAAAAAGTCACACAAGTAAAAAGGTTGCAACTCCTTGTTTTTAAAGGTAGAAACTCCAGGTTTACGTGAAATATTTTGTATAATGTATATAAATAAATAAATGGAGTTAAACGTAGGTGTTATTCAAATTCTTTTATTTCCGACACATGTTTCGAAGATATCATTGGTAGATTTCCAAAGGAATAAAATAGTGTAAAACAATGTAATCTTCTCTTCAGGGAAATGAAGAAATGAAACTCATCAATAAAATATATTAACCGAATATGATGTACATGTATAATGATTAACTGAACGCTATTAAGTGTGTTTTAAAAAAGACCTTAGAGGATATAACGTCAAAGGTAGCCTATAGAAAGAGGAGGGGTAAAGGAAAAGAACCCAAATAAATGGGAAGTATATAACGATATGTAAATTAAATAAAACCCTATAGTCTTGGAAATAGATATATCCTGCGAATGTGAAATTTAAGAAGAAAATTAATGTTTACATTATATATAATGATATATAACACTTATATGAACTAAAGGTGTTTTTCTCTATACCCGTGTTTACAAGGGGAATTTTAGAAAAAAAGAATAATAAAATAGTTCAGAATTACAGAGAAGACAGAATTCCTTGCCTTTTTCATAAGGTATCAAAATTGAGAGAATCAACCAATCTGAATTAAATCGTTTATTGTGGTCTTTTAGATACTAAATTAATTTACTAAGCCCTGTACTGTTACGTGTATTTCTATCCTTAAATGTAGGATAATGATTAGAAATTTTATTAGATAACCGAGAAGATGAGCTGCCTATATAAAAAAAACTACTTCATTACCAGAAGTAATTTTACACTGGTATATAGAATTTTTAATTTTAGAGTTACTTGGCATAAACTTGATTCTGTTGTAATTGACTTCAGATACAATAACCTTGTTATTAATATGTGTAGGGGGATGGATGGTATTAACTAAATTAATGTTAGTATTAGTAAATGTATACCTATTTAACATGCTAATATTATGTGAGGTGATAATTTGTAAGAGATTTTTTGTATTGGTAAAACCAATCCTGTGTGTGAGTTGATAATAGAGTAATACCTAGAATTTCTTTTGAAGTATATTTGCCATTTAAATGTGGCTGACCCCTAAGGGTGGATGTTACTGTTGCTTTTAGCCCCAGGAGAACATCTCCTCCAGCTGGCTTATCGACACATATCTGTGTCCTGTCTATTTTTGCCAAGGGAAGTTATCCTTCCCATCTTGATCTGCGATACGTACGGACCCGAGTTTCAGGGTTATTTCCCTTCTTCAGCGTACGATAATCGCCGACCTTCGATGAGAATGACAATCCCTTGGCAATATATAAGTCTTTTTCCAGTGAAGTTATTCACTGATATCAAAAAAGTGAAAACAAGCAATGTTAAATCTCTGAACGAGGTGTTAACAGTAACTGCACGATAAAGT
>NC_068981.1:121645224-121649231 GCF_001194135.2 Octopus bimaculoides | reverse complement strand
TATATATATGTATATGTATACTCAAACACACACACACACACACACACACACACACACACACACACATATATATATATATATACTACTTTTACTATTTCTTGTGTTTATCCTTTCTATTAGATAGCATAACATACTGATAGCTTTCCCTAAGGTCGACTGCATCTACTTCCTCTTTCCATTTGTGAAACGTTGTCTCTCCCATTAATCCACTCGTAACTTTGATCTCCCTTTCTCAGTTTTCATATTATTTCACAACCCCAAACCCTAAATGAACGTAATTTCACATAAAAAGTAACCTGAAGCCTTCAGTGAACGATATATATATTATATTTTACCAGAAAAAGGAAGGTTTAAAAAGACTTTTATGACTTTTATTACCTTCCTCACCAATTGTTCACCATCAAAAGTTTAACATTAACTGCTACATTCATTACGTTCACATTATTTTTAAAGGCGGAAAATCAGGCGGAAAGAGCTATCTCCTTGGCAATGGTAGACTATTTCCTAGCATGTACTAATGATACTGGTACTAATGATACAACGTATAATTAGTAGCAATTTGAGTAACTGTTGAATGACTGTTGTTTTACATCAACAAGAGACATGTTTTCAGGAAGCTCTTTCCAGAACGTTCAAAGTGTGGAGTGATAGGATTAGGTATGGTGACTAGTCATTAGCTCGGATAGTTAGATAAGAAGATACTTTATATAATTCCGTAGAGTAAACGCCATTGAAGTACTGGTAGAAAATGTAGAGTATGGAGACAGAAAACTTGTAGAATAGATTTTCATGTGTGTAAACATTATCCAAGTCGGTAGAATGGCTTTCTTCGGAACGTAGCGTTGAATATTTGTGAGTGAGACATGCCTATTTGCAGTATTCTTTTATGTGCCCAATATCTCCTCCATAAACAGTCAATAAACTTTCCGAGCTGAAAGTTTTCCTCAGCCTTAAATAAGAGATCAGCAATGATTGTGATCATTATTATTTGTAGTGAATTTGTGGATTTCAGTAATATATTATCCAAATACTAGAAAAGTGGGCAAATGCTCGACTGGTATAGACACTAAATGATTGAATAGTTGAAGGAGACAGACTGGACGTGATCCATTCGAAAGTGTTTCTAAGTAGCTGCAGAGGTTTCTAAGTAGTTGCTTAGTTTGTGCACTGGTGGCTCGTTTTTTCTAAAAAAGAAACCGGTTATAAAAAGTGATAGAGTTGTCATAGGAGCTAGTGATGATATATTGACATTGAGTACGCTGTTATTCCATATGAGGGTAAAGAGCTCAACTTTTGTGGTATGCATTCACAAATAAAAATAGTTGAGAGCCGCATGGAACACATATACGGCGCCTTAGCAAAATAAGCCAGTATCATAAAGGAATAGGTCTCCGATTCTTTTGCCCCTACTGAATCTATCCTAGGATAAGTTAGTATAGATGAAGAATTAATTGTTGACAAGAGTTTTCTGCAATATATTTTGTATTTAGGAGAGTGGGCTTACAGAGATTAGTGGCCGTGAGAGATGGTTCGATGATTTTTTGGTGCTGTATCTCCTGGTCGCCGATTCTCCTGCTGCATTTCAGCTACTCGTGAAACAGTGGGGGGAGTAAGAAGAGACATGTTTATCAAACATTGTTTTTTTTTCAAACTTTGGTAGTGATTAATTACATTTACCGTCCATTATATCGGTAAATTGGCAGATGAGTGTTGTTGTACGCGATTAGGCAGGAGGGCTGTCGACGAGAAGACACAGAAGCTGAAAATATTGGATTTTGATGGGTAATTGGAATAAAAAGTTTCGCGCCGCGTAACAAAATGCTGATATCGTGACAGCTGCTCAATGTTCGGACACTGGACCGCTGCAACAGCGTCTACAAAGAAGTGGCCAGCAGGAAAGAACACGATAGGCGGTCCGTTTGTTCTAACTGCGTTCGCAGAGTTCCTCCAACAACTTCAGAACAAGGTGATAGAAGATCTGATAAGGGAATTTAGGATTTGGCGAGAGACATGTGTGCTGGAATCACCAGGGTAAAGATGTCTCTGAATGAAGACTCTTGATATCATTCGTACAAGACATGCAAGGGAAGAATTAGGACAATCAAGGCCAAGGAGAACCGTTTGACTAAGGCAAAGAACCTCCTGAACAAGTTGAGGCATCTTGCTGGGCTGGAGATGATCTGGGTATTCTCAATGAAAACAACTTCTGCCAGCACTAGTTGCACAAATCCCAGAATAGCATGTGACCTATTATTCGTGTGTTGTTCCAAGTGTGATGACCTTTGGGCGTATCTCCCGCGTGGGGAACGTCATGCCAGCCCACATTTTTGAACAACCCCTTTGGCTCAGTTAAGATGACTATGACTGTGTGAATCTGCTGGAGACTGTTGTCAAAACCTGACTAGAGAGAGTTGCTGCTGGAGGTTCATGTGTGCTGCAGTAGGATTCGGCTTCCTGCTATACGTCTGGAAAAACTCAGAAGTGGTAGTCAGAGAAATACTACGACTTTAGAAGGCACAGCCGCTCTGCTTGTAACAGCAAGGCTAAGCTCCTCTTGTATTTCACCTAGGTACTACGAAGTTTATGTGAGCGACTCTCGAGAAAGAAATATTATAAATTTGCTACTTGACTATTAGCCAACCGCACAATTTTCACACCAATTACTCTTTTCCAAGGCTATCCAATTTTCTTCTATTAAGCTTAATGGAAATTTAACTCGTACTTATCATACATTCCGTCATTGCTAAAGAAAATAATATGTCCAAAGTCGAGTGTGGCTGTTTCTTGGGTAGATTTTGGTAAATCAGATCTATCATTCCATTTTGATTCCAATGTTGCCAATTATACCGACAACTTATACAGTTCTAAATTCAGCAACGTCTCTAATGTAAGTCCACTACATTTCTCCTGAGACTTAACAATATGACTAATCACTAATAAAAATACATAGCTTCACTTAATAGATTTTGCTGGCATATTTAATAAAGACAGCATTAATAGGTTAATCAAGACTATAAAAATAATTCGAAAAAGAGTAGATTACGATGACGAAAATCTAATGAAAGCTATTCGAAGATGAATTCCCCTAACAAAAAATTTTTCGTTACCATCAGATATTTTTAACAGCATAAATTTATTAGTAGAGGTGCTGCCATGGCTGCGTGGTTAAGACGTTAGCTTTGCAACCATGCTGATTCGTGTTCACAACTACAACATATTGGACATCGCTTTTTACACACACGCACACACATATGGAATTCGGTATGTGTGCTTGTGTGTGCATCTGTGTATGTGTGTGTGAGTGTGTGTATGCGTGTGAGTGCGTGTGTATATGTGTGTGTCTGTGTGTGTGTGTGTGTGTGTGTGTCTGTGTGTGCGTTTTGTGTGCGTATGCATCTTTTAGTTGTTCCTCACTACTTAACAACCAATATTGGTTTGGATTCTGTACATCTCGGTAAGGTAGGAATTCTGCAAAAGGTTACCGAGTGCATTTCTACAAGACTTAAAATTACACTTGCGGTCATCTTTTCAGACTGTTTTAGAGCTTGGCCGCAGTCTAATAAATGAAGCAAGTACATGATTAATTTCCCAATTTCATTGTTAATACATTTAATTCGCCACAAAATAGTTTCCAGAAAGGTACAATTCTTCCAGATGATTCTCTACCGTGCTTCGTTTTTCGTATTATGACTAAGATACATAAACAAATATGTCATAAACACATACTCAAGACTTTCACTCAAATTCAAATCCACAGTTATGGAAACTTTAATATATACATATAATATTAACTTGTTTTGTTTCAGTCGTTAGACTGCGGCCATGTTGGGGCACTACCTAGAAGTGTTTATCGATTAATGCCGAACTGTATTGTTACGGAGACGTAAACAAACTAAAACCTGTTATCACGCCGTGATGAAGGGATCAAACAAAGACAAAAGGTACACATTCACATATATATACATATATATATATGTGTGTGTGTGTGTGTGTGTGTGTGTGTGTGT
>NC_068981.1:121643208-121644177 GCF_001194135.2 Octopus bimaculoides | reverse complement strand
CATATATATACATATATATATATATTATTTATATATATATATGTGTGTGTGTGTCTGTGTGTCTTTGTGTTTATCCTCTCATCACAGCTTGACATCCAATGTTGATTTATTTGCGTCCCTGTAACTTAGTGGTTCGGCAATAGAGGCCGATAGAATAAGTACCAGGCCTAAAGAGTAAGTCCTGGGATCGATTCATTCGACTAAAAAATTTCAGGGCAGTGCCCCATCATAGCCGCGGTTTGATGACTGAAACAAGTTAGAGGTAAAAGATAAAAGATAATTCGAAAGGTCTCATTGAATATGCTTAGTTATTTCTTTTCACAACATCTTTCTGCATTAAAATGATTCTTGCATGATTTTTATGCATTCAAACATTATATATATCGAGATATTAAAGAAGGATAATCTTAACTATTATTATCATATCAGTTATTACTTCATAGAATATTCAAATATTTGCATATTTTTCTCCACTTTATCTGTAGTAGAAATACAACTAACTATTACAGCAATTTGAAATTTTGTAAAACAAATAACGGTTATACAATGCACACACTTCCTTTGCGATTTATTGGACTGTTTTCACTAAAGCAGTAAATGTTTAAACTATTTTATTTTCTACTGAATGAATTTATACTGCACCAACGTATGATCTTATAATGTAAAATAAGCACATAAGTAATCATTAGATGAAAAACTTAGTCATACACACTGTGTTCCTCCGTCATTGTAGTGATGATAAGAAAATAAGTTTACGCAACAACATTATTTTTGATAACTATTCAAATATTGATGTACTATCACTTGATTAATCATATCTCCAGATGATTACGAATAATTTTGGTTATGTTGTGCTTGTTTATATATGTGTGCATCTGCTCACACACACACACACACACACACACACACACACACATATATATATATATATATATATATATACATATGTACACATATATGCATATATAT